>NC_056726.1:253539644-253559644 GCF_019279795.1 Protopterus annectens
ATAGTCATCTTTGATAGAATAATAGGTTATGCAATTGCAGGCATTTTTATGAAGGCTATATGGCTGAAACTCGATTGTCTCTCATTGTTTAGTCTTTTTTAATTTCTTGCCTTCTTATCTGGTCCTGTTCCTTATATTCTTTCTTTTGTTTTTTGCTACATTCAGTTGCTGCCTGATTTTGATCTACTTCAGTTATGATTTCCATTCATGCTTGATGCCAATATGCTTCTGCCAGATTAAGCAGAGAAGTCATCTTAGATTTATTCTCCTCTTGTTTTAAAACCTTCACTACATTTGGGTCTTGTGAGGTCAGCAGATATGTGTGGAGTCCCACAATTGCAGATATATACATGTAATCAATTTCAAAGAGGCCCAGCCCTCCTTCGGAACGGGGAATATATAATCTTGGTAATTGGCCATGGTGGTGCAGCGGTTAGCATTGTCGCCTGACAGCAAGAGGTTCTCCAGTTTGATTCTCAGCTGGAGTAACTTCTTTGCAAATTCTGCATGTCCTCCCCATGGTCAAGTGAACTTTAAAAGACATGCCAGTAGGTGCAGGGGTGTGCTTTCTCTGAAGATTGGGCACCAGGCTGGCAACTTGACACCGTAAAAATCCACTGCCAATCATTAGTGGACCGGTGATCCACTGTGGCGATCCCTAACCAAGAGAAGCCAAAAAAGATTTGGTGAGCATGAAGCATCCTTCTTGTTTTCCTATCTAATCTATCCAAACATGTTTTGGGGCCAATCAATCACTCCAAAACTGAAAGTTAGGACAGGAAGAGCAAATTGGTTTATGGCTTGGATTTTGTTCCTAGATGTCAGTGCTGTTTTCAGAATTAATTTAAGCCTTCTAAAGTATTCTTTACTAAGTTTTATTCACATTTGTTCATGTTTTATTGTTGATCCTTCATCACTTCCCAAGTATTTATACACTCCGTCTTGTTTAAGTTCTTTTATATCACATTCTTTTCCCAAACTGATGTTTTCCTGGTGCTGCAGTTTCCTGATTGAATAGTTGCTTTGGCACATTTATCAAGACCAAATGAAATTCTTATATCATCTGAAAAAGTTTTGACAACTTGCAGTTGTGCTTTCAGTTCCTCATCTGATGAGCTATACAGTTTTAAATCATCGACAAAGAGAAGATGAGAAGTCTTCACACTTTGTTGTTTTCTAGGTGCCAAATTATAGCCATGGCCTAAGCTGTTAAGTCGACAGCTTAATGGGATAAGGGCAAGGCAGAATAGCAGCTGTGACAAAGAGTGACCGTGGAATATCTCCCTTTGAATTTTTATCCCTAGGATAACAATTTGTCCTTTATTATGGCTTAATTGCAAAGTGGTCTGTCACTGCTTCATGGTCACTGTAATGTAGTCGATCAGCCGAGGGTGTATCTTGTATATTTTTAAGCACTCTTTTATCCATGAATGTGGGATACTATCAAATGCATTTTTGCAGGCAATCCATGCTATACTTAGATTCTTCACCTTTTTAAAGTTCTCCGTTATGACTTTATTTAACAACAAATGATCCTTTGTTCCGTAGGACTTTCTTTTATTGCCCTTTTGTTCTACTGCCATAGTTGAGTTTTCTTCTAAATGACTATAAACTCTGTCATCAAGTCCAGTGTATAGCTTATATGTCGTCAGAAGGCAAGTTATTCATTTGTAATTTTTAGGGTAGCAGGTTCACTCTTAAGTAAGAGTATTGTTTCTCCTGTTGTTAACCAGGTTGGTGTCTATTCGGGGTGCACATATAAATAGTTCTTACTCATAGCTAAATCTTCATGCAAAGATCTTAATACTTTCAGCCAAAGGTTAGGTACTGCATCTGGGCCTGAGATTTTCCAATTAAAGGGGGCACTATCTAATTTCTAAAATCCTAGTTCTGCTTCGGACCAAAGATGAAACACTGCCATCCACTTACGAATCACCTCCCAGTTTGTGACATCAATAATGTCGTCCTAACAAACACTACCCACAGCATCAAGTTTCTTCAAAAATGTTAAAAACCTGTATTCCAGCCCTGTTTTACTTCCCTCAGCAATAAGGCACTCATCTTGTCAGTTCTCTGCTTTCACATGATGCCCCGTACTTGTTTTGACATTGTTTTTTGAAGTAAATACTATTTTAAGCAGTACCTTCTAATATGGAAAAGTGTAATATTTGGTTTGTAGCCAAATACAGTTGACAAAATGTGGCAGCCATGGGAACAGTATGCATCTTTACAGAACCGGCATTTTCTGCTCCTTCATACCAGTACTCTAGTTGTACGGCATTATATAGGGTCATGTATATTTTTAAAGCTCTATATTTTCACATGCTGTTGCATGCAAGACAATTGCACTTCATAACTACTAGCACGCATCATTTTACATTTTGAGCCAGTGCATGTCCATTGTGGGATGTGCAGGGCCACTTCTAGATTTACATTTCCTCAAATTTTCAACAGCAAAGCTTCGGATATCTACAGATATTGCGTTCATTTCCTGTTAGTACACACAATCACAATAAAGGTTGCATAAAGCAAAAAAAAAAAAAAAAAACTGACACAGAATGGCAAGGGAAAGCAACATCTGTTGGATCTATCCAAAGCTTTACTGTTGAACATAGCCAGCCTTAGGCAGAGGCCAAGTAGGCGGCTGCCTAGGGTACCGCTCTAGCAGGGGCACTTTTCCAGTGTTTATTTGGTGTAGGTAGACTAGTATGGGGGGGCACTGGGTGATGTGGTGTGCCATGGAGGCCTTTTGCCTAGGGCACCAGTTGACCTAAGGCCACTCCTGCTGTTGAATATAATAAATCTAAATCCTTGTACTGGTCATGCACAGCACATGTAAATTGCAGGTCATTCAAGTCATTATTTTCTTTCGGGTTTGTTTTTTTTTTCGGAGTATGTTCTGATAAATCAAACACCTTACTACCTGTCATGTTTGCCTATTTTGCTTAGCTTACCTCCCAACTGTAATCACAGAATGAAATGAAAATGCCTGCTAATGTTGAGTGTTCTAATAAGGTCCAATTAATATGGTATCTATGCTAATGAAGCTACCCAGTGTCACTGTTTCTAAATAATGCAATAGCAATTCTGCTGCTAATATATGCTATAAGCAGACATACATGGTACTGTGATCACAAAGCATGTGCGATTACTTATATATAGTGCATGTATACACCTGCATCACCAACATGCAGTGCTATATCCTTTCTTAGTGCTGTGGTGCAGCACTAGGGCTGTATAGTATTTCTGTTATGCAGCTCTGCGTTGCTCTGTGATCCACAAACATACATCTGTGCACATGGGGCTTTTGTATTGCTCTACAGGTGGATCTGAGTGAGTAGCCATGGATACTTTGGGTAGATCTGAATGCAGGGTTCAGCATGGTGTGCAAGGTTTTATTGTTCTTTCTGTTAATGAAATTTGAAGAGCCCATGCTAAGGCAGTAAGATGCTTCCTTGCAGAAAGTAGACATCTGACAAGAGGTTCCTAGGATAGTGAGTAGTGCCATTTGCATTACCCATTTTAGTAAGCACTGCCCGCTCTGGTACAGTGATCTAAGGTAGCAATATTTTGACCTGTTTTGTCATTGGGAAGTGGTTAGAGAGACTGAGCTAAGGCATGTATTGTAAATGTTTTTTTTGTATTGTCTTCTTCTACTGTCTTCTCTCCTTTACTTATATACCTAGGATTGACAGTTTAACAAGACCTGATAACACAGAAGGAGGGAGGGACACTGTCAGAAGTGAAGTGTGCATGATAACTTTTCCAGCCCACTATACAGCTGTGTTTGTAGCAAAACCATGCAATGATTTTCCCATTGTGCCATGCTTCTGCCGAGAAGGTTGTGGAAGAAGTGGTGGTGAGGCCAAGAACTGGTGTTGGGGCCACCCTTACCTTCAGACTGCAACACCTGTTGCTTTGTTGCTGGGACACCGGAGGCTACCTGGATGGGTCACTAGTGCACTTTGTGGCCATTTCTCAGGAGGGAATAAAAGCTAGTCTTCTGAAAGTTGTCTGGACAGGTCGGCCTAGGTCTTGCTGGTGACAAAAGAGGTGCAGTGGCAATTGGATATCTGCCTTAATTTAATTTTTCCAAATCTTTTTGGTTTCTAATACCATGATGGGAATGGACCCCATTCCTAAGTCAAAGTACAATTAAAGTTCATGACATTGCTGTTGTTTCAATCTTTGATGTCAGCCAGAAGTGCTCTTCACAGCAATGTGCCCATTAATGACTCCTTCTGCAATTCGTACAGGTTTACGTGGATAGGTAACGCCTTCTGTGTTCAGTGGACTACCATCAATGTGGTAATTCATGGGAATTGGGCTTTTCCTAAAGCGGATGATGACATTTTTTTGTCATTAAGCTTAAGGCCATGGTTCTGACACCAGTCATTGGTCTCAGTGAGGCCTGTCTGTAGGATATCAACATCACTTAGAGAGTTAATAGCTCCTAACTTAGAATCATCTGCGAACTTTGATAGCCAAAATCCCTTTGTGTTGGCCTGAACTTCAGAGAAGTAGATACCAAGCAGGAGAGGACCCAGGACCGAACCCTGTGGGACTCCATTCTAGTCCTTTTCAACTCAAGTTATTTCCTCCTCTTCTTGAGGTGCTAGAGCCCTAAGCAATTCCTAGAACTGTTGTGATTTCTCTCCAGTCATTTTGTAGATCTTCAGCCTGGTCTCTGTTGACCGTAGAAGCCTTGTTTGACCACTGCTTGTGGAAACCAGTGTTTTTTTACAGTGGGCTTACTGTTTCACTGGGGTTGCATTTACAGTCACTGATTGTACCCCATTGTCCTTTCCTTAGTAGAAGGAAGTCCGATACTATCAAGCCATTTGCCAGACAGAAGTCTAGAGTGGCCTCTCCATCTGTATTCTTACTTCCCCACCCATGTGGACCTAGGCAGTCCTCATATCCTATCCTGTCTATCCTGATATGTGCATTCAGGGCAGCCGTTATAATCACAGATTCCTGCTGTCCTGCTTTATAAAGCATGTCATTGCAAAGAATACATTTCCTCTCATGCCAGCCTCTGTTTCTCAGCTTTCCTCTTGAGCAGCTGTTATTTGTGGTTCCCCTGATTTTCATTGACATTATTTTTTTTTACAGCTGTTCCAAGTGTGTTACAAGCCTATAAATAGAGCTCTTACAACTGTATAGATATGTTTATTATCATTTTGGCCAGATGTCTGTCTGCACTGCAAAATTTAGTTTCTTGTATTTTATTACATTAACTACAACATTGACTAATTATATAAAAAATAGTTACATAATGTTCAGTTTGTAGTAAGAGAAGCCTGAGTCAATTGGTTTTGCATGTTAATTATTCTATAATTGCTACAGTCATCCTTGGCTTTCTGTTAAATGTTTCTGATCTTGGACATACTGGGTTAAACAATGGGTGCCAGCAGAGGTGAAAATGGTCATATTCAACTTGATGAGGTGCTAAGTGCATTGGTTTCTGGCTTGGTGTTGACTTTCATTTCATTGAATGAGACATTTAAATTCTGAGCTGTTAAAAATGTCTTATGCATGTCAATGTAAGTATTTATCTGAATGTGTTGACCAGTATAATCTATTCATGCATTCATTACAAAGTAGTAAAGTCAGATATTGTCTAGGTGCATCATGTGAACAGACGAGGCTTGGCTTAATTTTTTGTGGGTGGGTATGCTATGGTATGAAATATGTGTGTCGCTCTCTACAGAATTCTGCTTAGTTGTGGAACTCACGGTCATAAGGGAAGGTTGGACAAGAGGTCAGTGCAGCATTTCTTATTAAAGTAGTAGTTTGTTTTAAAGAATTTTATTATTTCTGGTTGGTGACAATGGGATTATAAATGACTGTCACTGTTTGCTATAGGTGACTTGAATTTTGGAGTTAGTTTTGCAGATAATGGCAACATTCTGCTGGTTAAGCTGTTCTTTAAAGGACAACCGCGCCCTCAGACTTAAAAAAACATATTAATTTCATCATGGTTTGATGTTTCCTACATTTTAACAGCACACTGAGACTGTTTTGAGCTTTTTAGATATTTTTAGATGCAATTTCTGACTCTGACCACATGGGGTCTGGCATATTGAAAAATTCAGACTGTTTACTCTGCCTCTAAGTATCCCAGAATGCATTATTTGTCTCCAAAAAATTGCATCAGATCTGCCACGTTTTGCCTTAAGTTACTGTGACTTCATTGACTTAACAGGCATTCACTGCAGTCTTAAAATCCCCTACTTTTGGTTAAATTGTTATCCTTTTTCAATGACCACTTGAAACACAAGCAGTGCAAATGCTACAGAACAGAACTCAAAAGTGCATTTTCTAGCTCTTTCACCTTAGAAATGCTAAATTGCTTTCTTTTGTGAAGGCTGAAATCTAGCTCTTCAAGGAATCTCCCCTCCCACTTCACACCTACCTTCCCTAGCTGTCAAAGAGCCAAGGGTAATTTGACTCATTATCTCCATGTGATTGACAGCTCGTCACAGCAGGTGACCAGACTAATGTACTGTTTGCTTGTCTGCCTTTTCCACCTTAGTGGGAGACTTTTTTTGTTGCACTACTCCTGTCAAATTTAAAACCAAGCAACATAGCACTGGCAATAATCCCTGCTTTGCAAAGCATCAGTCTGCCACTTATTTTCCCTTCCTGTTTAAATAGCTAACAAATGATACACTATAAACAAACTATTTCAGACGTGCATGACAGCACCCACATGCTTTTTTGAGTCAATATTTAAAAAAAAATTATGGTAATGCATACCAGTTGTAATTTGTTGCACTGTTTAATTGTGCCAGACATCGGCTTATGCAAAAACATGCTGTTACTGTCTACACATGGTCACTGCAAATTTATCCTCTAACTTTTTGTAGCCGTTACTGTACTTCATTACATATCAGTAGGGCTCTTCATAATAGTGAGATTATATAGTCTGCTTTTTTGGCTGGACTTCAGTTCCATCAATGGGCAACTACATATAGTGCATCATATGTTGGTTTACTCAGAATTTCAACGCTTAGTATGCATGTTCTTACTACATTTTTTTGCTTTAATTACAGTATCTCAATTTACAAAGTATGCGCTCTATCCATTTCTCTATAAATATAACCCCTGTATACATTAAGACTGCAGCGTAATGAAGATCCGTCACCTGTGAAACAGTTGTCATTTTAATGGACCTTACAAATCTACAGTAATCAAATACCATTTAATTTTTCAAAATGTACCAGAAGTCAACTGATCCCTCAGACATACAAGATTAGCTGGCTTTTGGTTTACAATGTGCAAAAGTGGCAAATCCCACAGCACTATTGTGAAAAGCCTCTGTACCTCGTCATGGTAGCCAGCATCACAGAGGTCCACTCACACCACAATACTTCTGTCTACAGCCTGATCCACTCACATCACCACTTGCATTACACCCCTGCATGTAACAGGCTTCCAGATGCATGCGACGCTTGCCCAGCAAAAAACTATACATGCCGACATTTATTCACCAAGGACCAGTCCTTAGACACACTGTACAAGCTCCAGCTGCCGACAAATAAAAAGGAATCATACACAACTTCATACCGCTCCATCATTCACACAACCCCTAGTGCAAATCCAGGCTAATACAAGACATTCCACATCTGCACAGCATGACAGATCTTACACAAGTTATGCCAATCGATTGACCTTTGTTATTTTATTTAATTCTAACAGCACACATACACATCACTATTTCTGAAAAATGTAGTATCACTTCACAATACCAGTACACATTCTATAAAATATTAGCATTTGTCCATAGCCTCAACTGCTCAACAGCAGGAACACCATGTATCTCAAAATTGCCAACTTGCATGCTCAGCTACTTGTTCCCAAATGACCGACAAGCAGACAAAACAGTTTATTTACATGCGTTTCAACCGGACCAACTTGTTACAAACTACTATGCCTACTTTACTACCTGCTCCCTCAGTGCTACTCCATACATGAATGCTTCACTATTTCATGCAAGGATTGTTACTCCATTGAACATGTGACTTTCCAAGTGTATAATGTGCAGGACTCTAATCATACCATTTACAGTGATTGCATGTAATAGCCAGTCCATACACCGTCAGTAATACAATTCTACCTTACATAGCTTATCGATTCCATCCATTAACAACTTAAGAACCAATCATCCAGTTAACTATATTCATCAAGTCAGGAAACCTTAACATTACACAGCACAAACCATGCATAACACATTTGTAGACTCCATTTCACATCACATGAATTAATTGTAGCACCATGTTAGACATTGTATTGAACACGAGACCAAGTCATTGTTGCATGAATCAAATTGTAACCAAACATCACTTTCGTTATTACAGTTTACATGTGACAACTCACCAATAGTCTGTCCAACTTTAGAAAACACTATTCATTAAAGATTGGATTAATCAGTATTCAAATGTCAATGGAAGTACTCCTTTGGCTGTTCCTGTTGGGGGTCGCTACAGCATATCCGTTTGCCTTTTGTCCTGTCCTCTGCATCTTGTGTCAGACACCACTTGCATGTCCTCTATTACAAACCTTATCTTAGCCCTTGCTCTTATCCTCTTACCTGACAACTACACTTAGTTTAGACAATAATGCCTGCATCCTAACCCTTCCTAGGAGTGTTATATTGGTTAGATGCTCGCAAACAGTCACCTACCCTTACCACATTTAAGGAGCAGGTTCTATGGACATTTTCTTCTACACTGTGTGTCACCACCTGTGGAGGACACCCACTGCATGTCTGATCAACTCACTACCTCTTTAAATCCAGTTTGCACAAAATCGTTTCGTAAAATTGTAAACGTTATTCTCTGCCATGTTGCATTATTTCACACATGGTTCCCTATGTTTCGCCTACATCTTATGGCCACTACTCCGAAGTTTCCGTACTACGTGTCTCAGCACTTTGGGTAGCTCTATGAACATGGCCTATAAAATTTATGTCCACACTGACCAGCCCTAACAGAATCACCATTAGGAGCCGGGCCTACACATGGCATAGTCTGTCCACTGCCACCCACGGGAGCCAGTGCTCAATCACAGGATGGGGAGTGTGTAAAGGAATACTGCAACATGGAAGGCATGGACATCTTTCTGGTAACAATTCAAACAACTTTGTCCTGCAGTTCCACTGTTGTACTATTCCATGTGCTTGCCTTCCGCAGCTCACCATAAAGGCTATTGTTTGCTAGATGTTTCCCTAGGAAAAGGTGGAGGACAGCCAGGTCCAATCTGGCTCTGGCCATTGTGATTTTGTCCTGCTTGCATTTTTAACATAACGTCTCATCTATGGAACAACTAGCTACTTCAATGATAGCATTGGTGCCACGTTCCTTAAGTCTCCTGAAGAGGCCATGGATCTTCTGTAGTGAGCTGTACTACTTCCATGCAATGTGTTTCCATGGTACAGGTAGCCAAATGAAATTACCTTGCAGAAAAGAGTCTGAAATGTGGAGTATGACCACTACTTTTCCACAGAGCCAGGGGGTGCAAAGACAAAATCCTCAACTATTTTACACACTCTGATATGGGCATAAAACCCAATTAGTCTGTGAACATCCACAGTGTGGATAACAGAGGTACCAGAATAGGTCTATCACCATTGCCATGAAGGACGGTTTGGTCTTGAGCAAAAACATTACATCGACTAGATGTGAGACCCTCCAGTCCGAGGTTACTGCCCATCAAATGTCATTGCTTCATGTGCAAACATTTAGGTGAGGCTTTGATATCTCTCTCACATGAGGCTCTGTTCAGTAGTTTTTACTTCTAGTTAAACAACCCATGTAGGTGTCCATTTCATATGGTGTCTTAAACGTAGAACCCCTTTCCTGAAGGTTCTGAAGGTAGTCTGTATAACGGTGCATTCAGGTTGCGACAATCAGAAATATCGAAAAAAATGTCCGTTCATAGCTCATTATGCCCCTGTCTGTATTCATTAATACACAATACAGGATTAGGTGGATGTCACTTTCCTGTGTCTCAAAAAACTTTGTAAAATTCATGGAAAATCTTTTCCTCTTTGATAGGCAAGATTGCCTTGTTCATCTCTGATCACTACAGTGTTTAGTTGGTCCACTGAGTGTGGTAACTTGGTGTGATTGACCAAAGAGGGAACCAGTGCTGTCTTGGCCAGTAGTGAGTCAACCTAAAGATGTACCCTTTCTCCAGCTTAAGTTTCAGCTGCACATTTGGAAATAATGGCAAGGGTGGTACAGCATGCAGACATTTCCCCTGCCAAGAGGTGGAGATGGCATCGCTTATCACTGCCTTTTATTCCTTTGTCCTTTTGCAGTGCCAGCCTAATTGGCTGTTGGAAAAGGCGAACAGGTGCATTTGAGGTATGCCCCACGTGTGGTCCAGTTCCATTAAGATCTCTGAAGCTGTACGGGATTCCCAGGTGCATCCCAATGGGTGTCACTTAACTGGTCAATCAGGGATAATCTTGCATATTCTAGCAGTCGTTAGAACCACAAAACAGTTAAATTTACTTTAACTGCAGTGAGCTGTTAATGGTACAGGGGTAGTATCGCCTAGTACCATCAATAGCTGGGGATAATATTACTCTGTTAATTGAAAAAAATTGTCACAATTTACTTACCTAGTCCACATTAGTAAATGTGCTGTTTCAACCTGGAGGTTTACTACAGTCACCAAATCGTGAAATATGTCTAGCAATCACCATAGTCTTCTCAGGACATTCACACCTAGCAATATTCTTTGGTATGTCAGGTATAGACATGGGTTGCGTTTCCAAGATCCCTCGCTTAGCTTTTATAACTTCCAGCATCAGGTCATATATGTAGTCAAACTTTCTTTTCTCAAATATTGGTTTGGCTACCCATTCCTGTTTTGCTTTCGGGTACACCACGCGATACCTTAGCTCTCCCTTTGCTGCTGACTTCTTTGTAGGGAATCTCACCACTGCTTGCTCACGATGAAGGTTCTCGTTATGATCCAGGATGGCAAGTATGATTCTTGCTTTCATTCCTGCAAAACTAAAGTGCTCAAACTTGGGGCAATATTTGCATAGTAATGCATGGAACACCTCGAGGTTGCCAGTGTGGCAGAATTTGGTGATGTGCTTCAAATCTTTAATGAGAAATTTGTTTGCAACAATTCTCTTCAATGCACTTTGACAGGCATCATCTTCTTCCAGCCACTTTGTCTCATCTCCATCGATGAGTGGCATTTCATGTCCACAACAGGAAACCTTATTGCCACCATCCCAACTGTGTTGGTCGGTTACATGGTAGAGCAATGACAACCATTTCTCCTCTAGTACTACTTCATCCCCTTCACACGTTTCAGCACACCACCACAGGTGATTTGAAATACTGTGGCACCACTGCAGTAAGTCTTACTTGCCTCTCCTTTTCCCAGCTTCAGTGATTTTCTTAGTCAAATTTTTGGTCATATGCCACACATCAAACTGATGATCCACCTTTGGAAATTCTGTGCGCATCAATAACCTTATCCCAGGATGTCTGTGTGTTGCCACAAGGCTGACATTAACATTTTTATCCATCAAGATGTTCTTCATCTCACATTGCTGCAGTCCTTACACTTGGGTAGTCCGCTGTCCTCGGTCGGCCCGAATATCAAAGTATAAGGCTGACGTCGGTCAAGGCGCATTTGACTGACATCAGGACGTCAGGGTACAAATGCGCATGACCGACGTCATATCCTCAGTCTTTTTTGCCGCATGGTCCGATGCAGAAGCAGCGTTGCAAGTGCCGGTTGGCGTTCTGAAATTGTTCGATTTCGGAGTTTCAGACCGAGTCAAAGTTGGCTAAGTACCCGTTGGGGAATATTTTAGTTTTTTCTTGCCTCAGTGGTTTACCGGATGTCAGAAAAAGTGAATAATTGTATTTCTTGTGGGAAACCGATACCGCATAGAGACTACCATACTTTGTGTATTCCTTGTTTAGGGCCTGAGCACGACGTTGTTGGGTGTCGCTCTTGTGCTAGATTCAATAAGCGCACTATTAAGAGAAGATTAGATTGTGCCAGGTTAGTCTTCGAAGCGGTGCAATTATAAAATGCCGCCGGATGCTCCGGCGCCGCTTCTTAGAAGAAGCGCAAGGACAAAGCAGTTAAACCTAGGCTAGAGGAACCGTCAGTACCGGACGCCGGTTCTTTAGAGGTGTCTGTGGAGCCGGTGGTTCCACCGGAGGTTTCTTTGGGATCCCAGGGGGAGACTTTGTTATTGCAGGATGTGGCCTCTCAGGAGGCAGGCCAGGCTGATGGGGCTTCTCAGGTTACTATACTATACTCCCCTCCCTGCCTAGGGTGGTTAGGCCCTCTCCTTCTGTTTCCAAGGCTTCTCCCAGGGCAGGCCAGGTTTAGCTTCAGTTGGTGTTACCCCTAGTTCTTCAGGAACTGTGCCCAAGAAGCATATGCTTAAAATGGCAGAAGATTTGATTACTGTGATTAGGGGTTCTATGCCCCCTCCTGATAAGAGACCTAGGGTGGAGCCTGAGCTAGGGAGTTTTGAGCAGGCTTCGGATGTTTCAGAGTCTTCGGCTGAAGACTTGCAGGAGTACTCTCCTTATTCTGATTCTGATGTGGATGATTCTACTCCTTCTGCTTCTCCTCCTGAGGATTTTTCTTTTTCAGAAACTCTTCATTCCATGAGGGAGCATTTTAAGTGGGAAGGTCAGGACTTCTCTGATTCCAGGAAAAGGCTTAGGGAATTTTTTTACCCCAGCATAGGCCTTTGGCTATACCTCCTGTTTTGGATGTAGTGGAAGATGTTTTTACAGAGGCTTCTCTTAATCCTGATTCTTTGCCTCCTGCTCCTGTTAAACCGGATAGGTATTACAGGGTGCCTGAAGCTCATAAGTATCTTTTTAAGAGTCCTAGGGCAGACCCAGAAACTGTTAGCCAGGGGCCTAAAGGTGTTAAGGCTTCTGTTGTGAAGAACCCGGTTCCTGCAGACAAAGAGGCCAGGGCCTTGGATAGATGGGGAAAGAAAGTTTATACTTCTTCCACTCTAGCTATGAGGGCTTTGAATTGCCAGTTTCACATGTTAAAATACCAAAACTATCTCCTTTCACAGTTGAAGTCTAAGGTTGATGCTCTGGCGGAAGGTATTGATTGTAAAGAGTTACAAGATTTAGTACATGTTTCTGAACAGGTGGGTAAGCATTCTTTGCAATGTGGTTTTGATGCTGTACAGGCCTCGTCTAGGGTGGCTGCCACTGGGTCAGTTCTTCGCAGGCACGCCTGGCTGAGGGATCAAAATTTATCTGACCATGTTAAAACAAGGATTTTAGATGCTCCTTTACAATCTGATGTGTTTGGTTCTCCTGTTGAGGCAGTTTTAAAGAAAATGGAAGACAAGGCTAAGTCTATGCAGACTGTTAAAGATTTTTTGCAGGTTCAGCCTCCAAAGTTTAGTAGAAATTGGCCTGCTAAAGGGTGGGCGATCCTTCTTATGATTCCCAGTCTAGGGGTAGATCTAGACGTGGTAGGGGCAGAGCTCAGGGCTCTTTCAGGCCTAGAACAGGAGTTCACCTGCACAGTCTTCAGGTGAGGGCAGGGGTCAGTCCTTTCGTAAACAGACCCAATGACCTACCTTTTCAGCTGCCAGAGCCTTCTCGTCTGGCAGCACCTTTGGGAGGAAGGTTGGCACTTTTCAAAGAAAATTGGAGTTTAATTACCCAAGACAGATGGGTATTGGATATCATACACCAAGGTTACAGGTTTTATTTCCATACCTTGCCTCCTTTCAGAGGCATGCCAGACGTTCCTCCTCAACAAAGAATAGAGGCTCACAAGCAAATTTCTCTGTTACTTCAACTAGGGGCCATACAGCCGGTCCCTATGCCAGAAGTGGGCCTAGGATTTTATTCTCGCCTGTTCCTAGTACCAAAGAAGGGGAACACATGGAGACCAATTTTGGATTTATCTATCCTCAACACTTATCTGGACATTCCCAAGTTCAAAATGTTGACGTTACAACAGCTTTTACCTCTGCTGGGCAAAGATCATTGGATGGTAACTTTGGATCTCAAGGAGGCTTACCTTCATGTTCCTATCAGACTAAGTTGCAGGAAGTATCTGCGTTTCGAGCTGGGACTTCTCACTATCAGTTCTCTGCATTGCCCTTTGGCTTATCTACTGCCCAGAGTGTTCACGAAAGTTCTGGCTCCAGTGATAGCTTTCTTCAGGCTAAAAGGAATACAGATCTATCCTTATTTGGACGACTGCCTGATTCTGGCTCAAGGAAGGAAGAGCTTCTTCATCATTTGGAATATGTGATAGCAGTGCTAAGATGCCTGGGGTATTCTGTGAACGAAATAAAGTCCAGTCTAGTACCCTCTCAGGACATGTGCTTTCTGGGTGTAAGACTGAATACAGCATCCCAGATGGCCTTTTTAACCCCGGACAAACAAAAGAGTCTTTCCCTTTACTTCCATCAACTATCTCATCAGTCCGGGCTGACTGCAAGGACAGTCCTTCAAGCCTTAGGGTTCATGGCATCTTGTATTCTGGTGCTTCCCAATGCCAAACTGCATATGAGGAAGCTACAATTGTATCTCAAAAATGTATGGACACAGCACTGCCAGGATCTGGACACTGTCATTCAAATAATACCTTGCATTCAAAAGGAATTTTTGTGGTGGGCTCAGGAATGTCACCTAAACAAGGGACTCTCTGTGACCCGGCCAGAGGCGAGTCAGATTTTAACGACAGATGCCTCAGACAAAGCTTGGGGAGCTCATCTAAATGGAATGTGGATACAAGACAAGTGGCCTGCCAGACTACAACATCTACATATCAACCTGAAGGAGATGTTAGCAGTCCAGTTTGCATTAATAGCTTTCAAGGATTTACTTCTTCCAGGGCAGGTGTTGATTCTAACAGACAACACAACTGTCATGTGGTACATCAACAAGCAAGGGGGAACACATTCTTATCCTCTATGCAGGCAAGCAATGATTTTGTGGGAGACTGCTCTCAGTTTACAGCTCAATCTTCAGGCAAGGTTTCTGCCAGGAGCACAGAACTCCTTAGCAGATGTGTTGAGCAGACGAATTATGGATCCCCACGAGTGGAAATTGGATCCTCATGTATTTCAGAAATTGACAGTGTCATGGGGAACTCCAGACATAGATCTGTTCGCTTCTCCACTAAACCATCAGCTGCCAAAGTTTTGCACAAAAGGTTTCATCCCACAGCTTGGAAAGTGGATGCTCTCTCTTTCAATTGGAGCAATCTTCATGTGTATGCCTTTCCACCTCTGCCTCTCCTCTCAAAGGTACTTCTAAAGGTCAGACAGGACAAGCCAAGGATGATTTTGATAGCTCCAGATTGGCCTCGACAGCACTGGTACCCATTACTGAGAAGTCTGACGGAAGCCTCCATGGCCTTTGCCTTCGATTCCACACCTGTTGTCACAGGAGGACAACCATTTGCTCAATGTCAAACTTCACTCTCTTCACCTAACAGCCTGGCATATTCTGTTTTGAATCATAGAGGGTCTCAACTTCCACAACAAGTTTTGAATGTGATTTTGGAAGCTAGAAGGCCTAGTACAAGGAAAGTGTACGCAGATAAATGGAAGAGATTTTTATTTTGGAGTGCAGCGAAGGATTTTGATGTTTCTGAGCCTAATTTAAGTGTGGCTCTTCAATATCTTACTGAGTTACTGGACAAAGGTTTGTCCTTCTCTTCTATTAAGGTTCATGCTGCAGCAATTTCAGCTCACTATGAATGTGACCCTCCATTGTTTTCTCATCCTTTGTTCAAGCAATTTCTTAGAGGGGCAAAGAATATAAGACCCCCACGTAGAGCTCCTACTCCTGCTTGGGATCTCAATTTTGTGTTGGAGAAACTTACTCTACAACCTTTTGAGCCTGCAGCTACTTCTGAGTTGAAATATTTATCATGGAAGACTGCCTTTTTGTTGGCCATTACCTCTGCAAGAAGGGTTTCTGCATTACAGGCCCTTATGGCGGTTGAGCCTTTCTTGATTTTCCATAAGGATAGGGTATCTTTGCGTGCTAATCCTTCCTTTATGCCTAAGGTGGTTTCTAGTGTGGCTTTAAACCAAACTATTCATTTGCCTACTTTTATGCAAATCCCCAAAATAAAGGGAAAAGATTTTGCACACTTTAGATGTACACAGGCAGTTGCGATATTATTTGGACAGAACTAAAGGGTTCAGGCAGTCTCAGCAGTTGTTTGTTTCTTTTGCTTTGAGTTCTCAGGGCAAGCCTGTGTCAAAACAAACTATTTCTAAGTGGATTGGGTTTTGCATTGCTTTCTGTTATTCCCATCATGGCAAGGAGATTCCAGCTGGGATTAGGCCTCATTCCACTAGGGCTACTGCCACTCGACAGCCTTTTGAGGAGTGGCAACAAGGATATTTTGGAGGCAGCTACTTGGAGTTCAGTGCATACTTTCTCTAGGCATTATCACCTGCCACTTTACTCTAAATCCAGGGCTGGTTTTGCCACTGCTGTTTTGCAGGGCATTTTGGCAGCTCCTGCTTCCTTGTAGTTTGGCCATCCTCCTTACCTCTGCTTTGGGATTCTACCAAGTGTAAGGACTGCAGCAATGTGAGATGAAGAACATAGTACAGTTTTGTACCTACCATAAATGTAGATGTTCGAAGATCCACATTGCTGCAGTCCACTACCCTCCCTCCTTCCCCTCTGCAGTTAGAGCTGGTTGTGTGGGTTGGGTTGTAAATATTGTGTATATTGTATATATTGTACATATAATTAGTGCAAGGGTGGTTGGTTGGTTGTTTGCTGTCTTTTGGTTTTGACCTTTATTTTTAGGGTCTTCTGACATCTGGGGCAAGAAAAGACTGAGGATATGACGTCGGTCATGCGCATTTGTACCCTGACGTCCTGATGTCAGTCAAATGCGCCTTGACGGACGTCAGCCTTATACTTTGATATTCGGGCCGACCGAGGACAGCGGACTACCCAAGTGTAAGGACTGCAGCAATGTGGATCTTCGAACATCTACATTTATGGTAGGTACAAAACTGTACTTTTTTCATGCACTTCTTAAAAGCTTTCTTCTCCAGTGCCACCGTGGCTACACCTCTGCAGACCTGCTCCAGACAGAAATCTACAATGAATCCAGAATCCAGGTCCATCATGCTGTAGCAGCAGTACTTGGCAGAATAACCTGGACTATCACACTGCCCATCTCCAGCTAACCTTACTTCCTTACCCATTGCATCTTCTAGTAGACGAGTCTGATGCTGTGTCCAAGTATGCTGCAAAACGGGGAATAAATACTCCTGTTGAATAGAATAGAATGTGGTTTCACTTATAAATTCAAGTCCTAGATAAGCACTGAATCGCGCTATATGTGCATATGTACTTCCACTGAAAAGTACAGATGATGCCAGTAGAAGATTGCCAGCTGGCATTCTGCCGATTAATGGTTGACTTTCCCAATGCAGAACTTTGTCCACTAATGCATGAAACATTCACCGAGACATAAGATCCCAACTTCACTTTCCTCAGTTCCACAGCTGGTGTGTGGCATTGTGGACAGGTCAGTTTTAGCAACACGCAATCCAGGCAGGACTCAAACACAATGAACTTTGATTCACCTACCATCTTCTCGTCTTCGTCCTGTTCCAGCACTGTGTCTTCGATCTCTGACGTAGACAAGTTGTCAGAAGTGTACAACCAGTCTGGATCCTTTTCCACATCATCTGTACACTGAGAAAGTGAGGAGCTGCTATGCAAGCTCGTGTTCTGGATGTCCTTTCATAGCTTGACCGGAGTACTGCAATGTGTCATCTCCACAGCAATGTATGCACTAGAGCTACATGTTGCCTCTTCAGTGCAACATTCGTCCTTTTCATTGTGACATCTACTCTCAGTCAGGCGATGACTGGCATTATTGAAACTGTGTTGTTGTGGTCCGTCCGCACTCAATTCTGTTTGTACATCCTTCGATTTTTTAAAGTATGTGTGGTCTAACAGTGGTGAGACTCCTACTTCTGGAACCTGTACAGCTGCATCAATCATAGTGCATGGTACTGTTTGAAGGTCCTTTAGCTTGACTTGAATTCCTATGCTGCTACCTTTCTTTTGGCGAAACTTTGTCTGGCATGCGACTGTACTCTGACTGCAAATCCCAGTCTCCATTGCGTATACTTCCATGTCTTCAACTACCTCTTCATACAAATCAGTTGCTTGAACCTACAATCACATAACAAGTGTTAATCAGTCAGTGCTTGACTAATGACAAAGTAAACTACATACACTCTCTGCGATAACAGCATAAGCATTTTGATTGCTGAGATCCTGAGTCAATATATTCAAGGGAGTCCCAATGAACTCCATAAAAATTTTGTAATTTAGACTATTACTCAGACAACCATAGACTGAATGCTTATCCACACTCGCATATTAGTCTAGCTTTTCATCAAAACTTACTTCCACACATTCTTGACGTGCTTGACGGTCTTCCATTCGGTCTTCCACCATGTGTCTTGACGCATCATTATCTGCATCCCTTTGATTCTGTAGCTGCACATGCTTCCACTGCAACAGATACAAAAAGTAAGGCACATTAAAATTACATTCACCTGAGTAGTGACTAATGATTTGTGTGCTGAACAGGTAATACAATTACACTCACCTTGCGTTGCACATACCGTTGCTCTGTCACAAGGTCTTGCAATGTAGGCTGCGTTGTACTCAGAAGGTCTTCAATAAGCTGCATGTAAAAAGTACATCCAATTAACTGTTGCAAATTGAAACGCATGCAGTGCCAGTATCTCACTATGCAAACGTCAGTAGACTGATTAAACCTTTCATTGCTCCACTGATGTTCTCACCTTCTGCTGCTGTTTCTGCTGCAACCGATGTACTGAAGATGTCCGTGTCTTGCTGTTCGAAAGAGAGAAAATTGATGGTACTGCCCCTTTTATTAATCTCCGAATTGGTCGCTTGGGTCTCATCTCATCAGGAAGTAGCTGTTGCTGGTAGTCAAGGTGAAACTGGCTCTGCTCAAAGTATTGAGAGCAGAGAAAATGTCGTGGCTTTGCACTACCCAATACTTCCTTAAACTTCGGTATGCTACCAACATCTCTACCACAGTTAATCACCCACTGTCTACACAGGTTGATATCACGTGGAAACCGATGGAATGATACCCCCTGTGGCAGATTGTCTTGGCGCATACTACAGTTGAAGGCATTTTGATGATCACCTAATAAAAATAGAAATTACTATATCAAATCATACAGTACACACACAACTAATTCATGGTAAACTTACACTCCTTGATATTCATACAACCTGTAAGACTTCAACGGTTAGAAATGATGTTCAATAAGATATCCAATTTTAGTAATGGCTGCCTTCATGTGACAGTCATGCAATACATTTGTCAGTGTCACTTTCATCCACCTTATTTTCTCTGCGATCAAAGTGTATCCTCGCTTACAGCCTTTACACGACACATTGAAGTCGACAATTACTCCGATTCAAACTGGGGCACTGTACAAATCTACTTTTCTACATGAGCAATGTGAAAGCAGCTCTAATTCAGGTGAATTTCTCCCCTTACCACAAAAACATTTTGTGCTACAAATAAATGAAATGACACAGGATGGCATATAGTGATCGTATGGTAACTTTGCCACAGCCAAATAACTATGGGATTCATTAGTCTTGCATAGGCGGTGTGACCGGACCTGTAAAGAATTAAAAGCCACTTAGAGGATGAAATACACTTAGTTTGTCTGCATGGTGGGAAGGATGTCAACAGTTGCACTGGAGGACATTCGCCAATGATTGAAAGATGCTCAAATATTGCTATAAAAAAAAGACGATCACAATCATGATATACAACAGTGAAAACGGCTGTAAGTACGTACTCTGCTCTCAGAGCAGCATCAATTTAAGGCGATGGTAGACAGATGTAAACATGACACATTAAGTATCCAAGTCAATGATTTACATACTTTATTAGTGCAC
>NC_056726.1:253562167-253587699 GCF_019279795.1 Protopterus annectens
GGAAACACCTTTGTGAACCCTCATTGCCTTAAAATTTCTGGGAAGCAAGCAGAAAATTTCCCTTGATCAAACCCCCCTTCCCCCTTTGGGAAATTTTGTTTTGGAAGAAAATTTTGGCAAAAATTTGAAACCCTTTGTTTTCTGGTTTTAGAGGGGTTTTAGGGGAAAATTTGGAAAAAAACCTGTAACATGATCTATAATGTCCAAAATCCATTTGTCTTTTGTCAGTTTATTGCCAATTTTAGCGAAGACAGGGTCATTTTCCACCCAAAGGAGCTTCTTTTTTGCTCCTTGGTCGGTGTGAGTTAGAGGAAAGTCATTGAGATTGTGCCTGGTGGCAGGGGAACCTGGCCAATCACCTCTCTTTGGTTTGTTGGTTGCCATTGAAAGTCCCTGTGGGATCTCTATATTGCCCTCTCCCTGAAGGCACGCCTGTTCTTCTTGCCCCTTTGAAATCTTTCAGGATTTGGAAAGGACCAGTTTTAGAAGGCCAGTTCACTGCTGCTGAATCTGGGGGTTTGAACCTGGAAATCTTTTGACTGTCTGAACTGACTTGGCTTTTTCCTCAAAGCTGGACTTTAACACATCTTTAACATTAGCACCAAGTTTGTTCTTTTCCAAAGGGTGCATCAGAATTTTACTTATGTTTATGATCATTAGAGTTGCTCTCTTAACCATGCATGTCTCTGAGAATGACAGCTCCCTGTCACTTGCTTGCCCTACATGAGCTTCTGATACATCATATCCACACTGCAGAAAATGATTGCTAACCTGCTGAGGTTATGGACAGCCTCCTGCAAGGTTCCTATCTAAAGGAGTTCAGGAAGTTCATTTTTCTGTAAATCATCAACAGGAATCCTGATATTGAAACATATAAGATCAGACAGGTGGGAAACCTCATAGTTAAGGTATTGAAGGGTGTAAACCTTCTTCCTCCATCTCTCTAAGGACCCTTGCCTCCCCATATGGGAAGGCAAAGTTTTTAAATTAGTGTAGAAATATAGGCCCCGAAATGGTTTCTAGTCTACAGCTTGGACAAGTAAAGAAATGTGAATGGGTTTCCAGGGACCTATATGGTATCTGTCCGGAGCTTGACGGGGCGAGGCAAGTGAATCGAAGGGGTAACACTGGGTCAGGTATAGGTCATCCAACACATCAAGCACAGGAGGGAATTGCTAGGGTCTGTGTTGTGGTTTTAAAGAATGTTCGAGAAGGCGCTTTTCTGGAATCAGAATAATCCTGGCCTTGCCGCGATAACTCCCTCATGGAATGCAGAACTTTCCCAAAAATATCCTCAGGAGGAGGGGCCAGAATGGAGTCCTGCATCCCGAATCCTCATAAAATCTGAAAGGGGCTTCCTGGGATTCGGAATGAACAGAAGTCCCAGAATCTTCATCTGAAGAAGTCCCAGGGTGAGCAACCTGGGCCTCTTATCGGGAGGAGCTGGGATCCTCTCTCAGGATGGGCCTGGGGCCTCTGATCAGGAAATTAAATCTGCAGCCAGACATAATTTGGGCTTCAGGATTAGGCTGAGGAGCAAGGTTTTAGCAAGTGATGTGGCTGGCTTGCTGCCTTGGCACGTGTGTAGGCCTTGATAGACACTGAACATGGGAGGCCTAGCTGCTTACGTGCAGGGTAACCTGTCACAGCAATGGTCTCGGGGCATTTTCTTGGTTTCAGTATCCGGAGGAAAATCAATAACACTGGCGTCGGTGTGGCACTCTCGTTAGCCGGAGGTATTGGTATCTTGATGTGTGACGGTTGGCGGTGGAATAACCCGCCTCAGGCGGAACGGGCACTGCGGTGGTTACAGCGTGGAGTCGATTGAAGTCGCGGGCCGGGAGGTCGGTCGGTCTTTCCGTTCTTAGAAAATATGTGTTGTCGATTGTTCTGACGGCATAATAAACAAACTTTTCACGAAAAAGTCTTCCAGCGAACTCCACCCGAGCGCCTGAGTGTCTTATTGAGCGAGCACAAGCGGCGCTGAGCCGAGACATCGTGGTCTGGGCCAAGACAGGAAGGCAATGGAGTAAATCCTTAGCAAGTGTTGTTTTACTACAAGACAAACAATTATTTATTTTTCAGTAATTTCTGACATCGGCTGAAACGAAAAAGGTCCCAATGGGGTATAGCTTTTGATGACGGTTTCGATACAGGAGCTGACCGACTGGCACTTGCGAACTATACTAGCCGGACACCGTAGCGGCGGTTCGAAAGAGTACAGAAACTGACCGACTGGCACTTGCGAACTGCTACGCCCGGGCGCGGAAGAAAAGACTGAAAAGAAGATGGCATCGACTGATGCTTATGTACTCTAACCGCTCAGCGTGGGAGAAATGGAAACATCAGCCAGCGTCAGACGAACTTGGAATCCCGACCAGGCCGAGGCTGCCTGAGGCAGGACAACCCATATGTTATGACCACGGTTGCATTCTTGAAGGACATCCAATAATTGTGTGAGTGGAGACCACATATGAGGTGAAAATCTGCATGGCCAGAAGGTAATCTTGTCATATCCAGGTACACTGAAAACACAGTGTTGGAATCTAAATTACATAATAGCTCATGCATTTTCTGTGAGGAGCTTTTAAGTTCTCAAAACACTTCTTTTTTCGGTAATATTACTTTTTACATTTACGATTATGTAAGAATCTCTGAACTATTTACTGTGTCAATGTATCTTAATATAACTGGCAGCCCTTTTGTTAAAAATATAAAAATGGGCTTGCCACAATTCAAACAGATATTTGTATCCATTCATGGTCATATTTGATAGAATAATAGGTTATGCAATTGCAGGCATACTTTTATATGAAGGATATATGGCTGAAAACTCAAATGTCTCTCATTGTTTTAGTCTTTTAATTTCTTGCCTTCTCATCTGGTCTTGTTCATATATTCTTTTCTTTGTTTTGCACATTCAGTTGCTGCCTGATTTTTATCTACTTCAGTTATGATTTCCATTCATGCTTGATGCCAATACTTCTATGAATTAAGCAGAGGTATGTTAGATTTATTCTCTCTTGTTTAAAACCTTCACTACATTTGGGTCTTGTGAGGGTCAACCAGATATGTGTGGAGTCCCACAATTACAGATATATACATGTAATCTAATAATTCAAAGAGGCCCAGCCACTCCTTGCCGGAGCAGGGAATATATAATCTTAGTATTTAGCCATGGTGTGGTGCATCGGTTAACATTGTCGCCTGACAACAGAGGATTACAGTTTGATTCTCAGCTGGGTGGACCTTCTTCTGATTCTCAATCTAGGGGTAGATCTAGACGTGGCAGGGGCAGAGCTCACAGTACATTCAGGCCTAGAACTTGGAGTTCGCCTGCTCAAACTGCAGGTGAGGGCAGGGGCCAGTCCTTTCATAAACAGGCCCAATGACCTGCATTTTCAGCTGCCAGATTCTTCTTGCCTGGCAGCTCCTTTGGGAGGAAAGTTAGCACTCTTCAAGCAAAACTGGCTTTTGGTCACCCAGGACATATGGGTATTGGACATTATAAACCGAGGCTACAAGTTTTATTTCTATACATTGCCTCCTTTCAAAGGCATGCCAGACATTCCTCCTCGGCAAAGGATAGAGGCTCACAAGCAGATTTCTTTGCTTTTCAAATGAGCTATTCAGCCAGTTCCTCTGTCAGAAGTGGGACTAGGATTTTATTCTCGCCTGTTTCTAGTACCAAAGAAAGGGAACACGTGGAGACCAATTTTGGATTTATCTATCCTCAACACTTATCTAGACATTCCAAAGTTCAAAATGCTGACGTTACAACAGCTTTTACCTCTGTTGGGAAAAAGATCACTGGATGGTAACTCTGGATCTCAAAGAGGCTTATCTTCATGTTCCTATCAGGCCCAGTTGCAGGAGGTACCTGCGCTGGGCTGGAAATTTACATTATCAGTTCTCTGCATTGCCCTTTGGCTTATCTACTGCACCCAGAGTGTTCACAGGTTCTGGCTCAGTGATAGCCTTTTTCAGGTTAAGAGGAATACAGATTTATCCTTATTTGGACGATTGCCTGATTATTGCACAACACGAAACGAACTTCTTCATCATCTACAGTATGTATGGTAGTGTTAAGATGCCTAGGGTATTCTGTGAACGAAACAAAGTCCAGTCTAGTACCCTCTCAGGACATGTGCTTTCTGGGTGTGAGACTGAATACAGCTTCCCAGATGGCCCTTTTGACCCCGGACAAACAAAGAAGCCTTTCTCTTTATTTCCATCAAATGTCTCTACAGTCCAGGCTGACTGCAAAGACAGTCCTTCAAGCCTTGGGTTCATGGCATCTTGTATTCTGGTGCTTCCCAATGCCAAACTGCATATGAGGAAGCTTCAATGGTATCTCAAAAATGTATGGACACAACACTGCCAAGATCTAGACACTGTAATTCCAATAATACCTTGCATTCAGAAGGAATTTTTGTGGTGGGCTCAGGAATGTCACCTAAACAAGGGACTCTCTGTGACCCGACCAGAGGCGAGTCAGATTTTAACGACAGATGCCTCGGACAAGGCTTGGGGAGCACACCTCAATGGAAAATGAGTGCAAGACACGTGGCCTGTCAGACTTCAACATTTGCATATCAACTTGAAGGAGATGTTAGCAGTTCAATTTGCATTGATGGCTTTCAAGGATTTACTTCACCCAGGACAGGTGTTGATTCAAACAGACAACACTACTGTCATGTGGTACATCAACAAGCAAGGGGGAACCCATTCGTACCCTCTTTGCAGGCAAGCAATGATTTTGTGGGAGACTGCTCTCAGTTTACAACTCAATCTTCAGGCAAGGTTTCTACCAGGAGCACAGAACTCCTTAGCAGATGTGTTGAGCAGACAAATTGTGGATCCTCACGAGTGGAAACTGGATCCTCATGTGTTTCAACAGTTGACAGTGTTATGGGGGACTCCAGACATAGATCTGTTCGCTTCTCCACTAAATTACCAGTTGCCAAAGTTTTGCACAAAAATGTTTCATCCCACAGCTTGGAAGGTGGATGCTCTATCATTCAGTTGGAGCAATCTTCATGTCTATGCCTTTCCACCTCTGCCTCTCATTCCCAAGGTGCTCCTGAAGGCCAGAATGGACAAGCCATCCATGATTCTGATAGCTCCAGATTGGCCTCGACAGCACTGGTACCCACTACTGAGGAGTTTAGTACAGGAGCCTCCATGGCCTCTGCCTTGATTCCGCATCTTTTGTCTCAGGAGGGCAATCACTTCCTCAATGTCAAGATTCAGTCTCTGCATCTCACAGCCTGGCATATTCTGTTCTAGACCTGAGGGTCTCTTCCTCAACAAGTTTTGAATGTTATTTTGGAGGCCAGAAGGCCTAGTACAAGGAAAGTTTATGCAGATAAATGGAGGAGATTTTTCTTTGGAGCAGAGCAAGGACTTTGATGTTTCCAAGCCTGATTTAAGTGTTTCTCTTCAATATCTTACTGAGTTATTGGACAAGGGTTTGTCTTTCTCCTCTGTAAAGGTTCATGCTGCAGCCATTTCTGCTCACTATGACTGTGACCCTCCTTTGTTTTCCCATCCTTTGTTTAAACAATTTCTTAGAGGGGCAAAGAACATAAGACCCCACAGAGCTCCTACTCCTGCTTGGGATCTCAATTTTGTGTTGGAAAAACTTACTCTACAACCTTTTGAGCCTGCAGCTACTGCCGAGTTAAAGTATTTATCATGGAAGACTGCTTTTTGTTGGCCATTACCTCTGCTAAGAAGGGTTTCTGAATTACAGGCCCTCATGGCAGTGGAACCTTTCCTGATTTTTCATAAGGATAGGGTATCTTTGCGTACTAATCCTTCCTTTATGCCTAAAGTGGTTTCTAGTGTGGCCTTGAACCAAACTATTCATTTGCCTACTTTTTATGCAAACCCACAAAATAAAGGGGAGAAGATTTTGCATACTTTGGATATTCACAGGCAGTTACGTTATTATTTGAGCAGGACCAAGGTTTCAGGCAGTCTCAGCAGTTGTTTGTTTCTTTTGCTTTGGGTTCTCAGGAAAACCTGTTTCAAAACAAACTATTTCTAAATGGATTGGGTTTTGTATTTCTTTTGTTATTCCCATCATGGTAAGGAGTTCCGGCTGGAATCAGACCTCATTCCACTAGAGCTACTGCCACTTCTACTGCCTTTCTAAGGGGTAGCTACAAAGATATTTTGGAAGCAGCTACTTGGAGTTCAGTACATACTTTTTCCAAGCATTACCACCTTCCTCTTTATTCTAAGTCTAGGGCTGGGTTTGCATCTGCTATATTACAGGCATTTTAGCAGCCCCTAATGCTTTATGATTTTGCCATCCTCCCTTTACCTCTGCTTTGGGATTCTACCCATAGGTAAGGACTGCAGCAATGTGAGATGAAGAACATAGTACAGTTTTGTACCTACCATAAATGTAGATGTTCGAAGATCCACATTGCTGCAGTCCAATTTACCCTCCCTCCTTCCCCTCTGTAGTTTGGCATGATAATATGGTTTGGGTGATGGTTGTTGTTGGGCTTGTTTTTGGAGGTATCCTGTTTTGGGGCTGTGGCCTTTCCTTTTGGGCCTTCTGACATCTGGGGCAAGAAAAGACTGAGGATATGACGTCGGTCATGCGCTTTTATACCCTGATGCTCTGATGTCAGTTCTAAGTGCCCATGACCGACGTCAGCCTAATACTTTGGTATTCGGGCCGACCGAGGACAGCGGACTACCCATAAGTAAGGACTGCAGCAATGTGGATCTTCGAACATCTACATTTATGGTAGGTACAAAACTGTACTTTTTGGGGCCAATCAGTCACTCCAAAACTGAAAAGTGGTTAGGAGGAGAGAGAATTGGTTTGTTTATTGCTTTGATTTTGTTCTAGATGTCAGTTTTTCAAACAAAATTAAGCTACCTTCTAGTTAGTTTACTAAGTTTTATTCA
Organism: Protopterus annectens; assembly: GCF_019279795.1. NCBI lineage: Eukaryota > Metazoa > Chordata > Ceratodontiformes > Protopteridae > Protopterus > Protopterus annectens. The sequence continues at coordinate 253,569,098 of NC_056726.1, forward strand.
TTCATTGTTCATGTTTTGTTGATCCTTCTTCATCAATTCCAAGTATTTATACACTCCGTCTTGTTCAAGTTCTTATGTTTTCCTGATGTTGCAGTTTCCTGATTGAAAAGTTGCTTTTGCACATTTATCAAGACCAAATGAAATTCTTATATCATCTGAAAAAGTTTTGACAACTTGCAGTTGTGCTTTCAGTTCCTCATCTGATGAGCTATACAGTTTTAAATCATCGACAAAGAGAAGATGAGAAGTCTTCACACTTTGTTGTTTTCTAGGTGCCAAATTATAGCCATGGCCTAAGCTGTTAAGTCGACAGCTTAATGGGATAAGGGCAAGGCAGAATAGCAGCTGTGACAAAGAGTGACCGTGGAATATCTCCCTTTGAATTTTTATCCCTAGGATAACAATTTGTCCTTTATTATGGCTTAATTGCAAAGTGGTCTGTCACTGCTTCATAGTCACTGTAATGTAGTCGATCAGCCGAGGGTGTATCTTGTATATTTTTAAGCACTTTTTTATCCATGAATGTGGGATAATATCAAATGCATTTTTGCAGGCAATCCATGCTATACTTAGATTCTTCACCTTTTTAAAGTTCTCCACTATGACTTTATTTAACAACAAATGATCCTTTGTTCCATAGGACTTTCTTTTATTGCCCTTTTGTTCTACTGCCATAGTTGAGTTTTCTTCTAAATGACTATAAACTCTGTCATCATCAAGTCCAGTGTATAGCTTATATGTCGTCAGAAGGCAAGTTATTCATTTGTAATTTTTAGGGTAGCTTGCAGGTTCACTCTTAAGTAAGACTATTGTTTCTCCTGTTGTTAACCAGGTTGGTGTCTATTCGGGGTGCACATATAAATAGTTCTTACTCATAGCTAAATCTTCATGCAAAGATCTTAATACTTTCAGCCAAAAGTTAGGTACTGCATCTGGGCCTGGGATTTTCCAATTAAAGGGGGCACTATCTCATTTCTAAAATCCTAGTTCTGCTTCAAACCAAAGATGAAACACTGCCACCACGAATCACCTCCCAGTTTGTGACATCAATAATGTCATCCTAACAAACACTGCCCACGGCATCAAGTTTCTTCAAAAATGTTAAAAACCCTGTATTCCAGCCCTGTTTTACTTCCCTCAGCAATAAGGCACTCAGCTTGTCAGTTCTCTGCTTTCACATGATGCTCCATACTTGTTTTGACATTGTTTTTTGAAGTAAATACTATTTTAAGCAGTACCTTCTAATGTGGAAAAGTCTAATATTTGGTTAGTAGCCAAATACAGTTGACAAAATGTGGCAGCCATGGGAACAGTATGCATCTTTACAGAACCGGCATTTTCTGCTCCTTCATACCAGTACTCTAGTTGTATGGCATTATATAGGGTCATGTATATTTTTAAAGCTCTATATTTTCACATGCTGTTGCATGCAAGACAATTGCACTTCATAACTACTAGCACGCATCATTTTACATTTTGAGCCAGTGCATGTCCATTGTGGGATGTGCAGGGCCACTTCTAGATTTACATTTCCTCAAATTTTCAACAGCAAAGCTTCGGATATCTACAGATATTGCATTCATTTCCTGTTAGTACACACAATCACAATAAAGGTTGCATAAAGCAAAAAAAAAAACGGACACGGAATGGCAAGGGAAAGCAACTACTGTTGGATCTATCCAAAGCTTTACTGTTGAACATAGCCGGCCTTAGGCAGAGGCCAACTAGGCGGCCGCCTAGGGTACCGCTTTAGCAGGGGCACTTTTCCAGTGTTTATTTGGTGTAGGTAGACTAGGATGGGGGGCACTGGGTGATGTGGTGTGGGGCGCCATGGAGGCCTTTTGCCTAGGGCACCAGTTGACCTAAGGCCACTCCTGCTGTTGAATATAATAAGAAAAATGTAAATCCTTGTACTGGTCATGCACAGCGCACGTAAATTGCAGGTCGGTCAAGTCATTATTTTCTTTCGGGTTTGTTTTTTTTTCGGAGTATGTTTTGATAAATCAAACACCTTACTACCTGTCATGTTTGCCTATTTTGCTTAGCTTACCTCCCAACTGTAATCACAGAATGAAACGAAAATGCCTGCTAATGCTGAGTGTTCTAATAAGGTCCAATTAATATGGTATCTATGCTAATGAAGCTACCCAATGTCACTGTTTCTAAACAATGCAATAGCAATTCTGCTGCTAATATATGCTATAAGCAGACATACATGGTACTGTGATCACAAAGCATGTGCGATTATTTGTATATAGTGCATGTATTCACCTGCATCACCAACATGTAGTGCTATATCCTTTCTTAGTGCTGTGGTGCAGCACTAGGGCTGTATAGTATTTCTGTTATGCAGCTCTGCGTTGCTCAGCCTGTGATCCACAAACATACATCTGTGCACATGGGGCTTTTGTATTGCTCTACAGGTGGATCTGAGTGAGTAGCCATGGATACTTTGGGTAGATCTGAATGCAGGGTTCAGCATGGTGTGCAAGGTTTTATTGTTCTTTCTGTTAATGAAATTTGAAGAGCCCATGCTAAGGCAGTAAGTTCTTCTACTGTCTTCTCTCCCTTACTTATATACCTAGGTTTGACAGTTTAACAAGACTTGATAACACAGAAGGAGGGAGGGACACTGTCAGAAGTGAAGTGTGCATGATAACTTTTCCAGCCCACTATACAGCTGTGTTTGTGTTTGTAGCAAAACCATGCAATGATTTTCCCATTGTGCCATGCTTCTGCCGAGAAGGTTGTGGAAGAAGTGGTGGTGAGGCCAAGAACTGGTGTTGGGGCCACCCTTACCTTCAGACTGCAACACCTGTTGCTTTGTTGTTGGGACACCGGAGGCTACCTGGATGGGTCACTAGTGCCCTTTGTGGCCATTTCTCAGGAGGGAATAAAAGCTAGTCTTCTGAAAGTTGTCTGGACAGGTTGGCCTAGGTCTTGCTGGTGACAAAAGAGGTGCAGTGGCAATTGGATATCTGCCTTAATTTAATTTTTTTTTAATTTCTCCAAATCTTTTTGGTTTCTAATACCATGATGGGAATGGACCCCATTCCTAAGTCGAAGTACAATTAAAGTTCATGACATTGCTGTTGTTTCAATCTTTGATGTCAGCCAGAAGTGCTCTTCACAGCAATGTGCCCATTAATCACTCCTTCTGCTATTCGTACAGGTTTATGTGGATAGGTAACGCCTTCTGTGTTCAGTGGACTACCATCAATGTGGTAATTCATGGGAATTGGGTTTTTCCTAAAGTGGATGATGACATATTTTTTGTCATTAAGCTTAAGGCCATGGTTCTGACACCAGTCATTGGTCTCAGTGAGGCCTGTCTGTAGGATGTCAACATCACTTAGAGAGTTAATAGCTCCTAACTTAGAATCATCTGCAAACTTTGATAGCCAGAATCCCTTTGTGTTGGCCTGAACTTCAGAGAAGTAGATACCAAGCAGGAGAGGACCCAGGACCGAACCCTGTGGGACTCCATTCTAGTCCTTTTCAACTCAAGTTATTTCCTCCTCTTCTTGAGGTGCTAGAGCCCTAAGCAATTCCTAGAACTGTTGTGATTTCTCTCCAGTCATTTTGTAGATCTTCAGCCTGGTCTCTGTTGACCGTAGAAGCCTTGTTTGACCACTGCTTGCAACTGATTGTGGAAACCAGTGTTTTTTTACAGTGGGCTTACTGTTTCACTGGGGTTGCATTTACAGTCACTGATTGTACCCCATTGTACTTTCCTTAGTAGAACGAAGTCCGATACTATCAAGCCATTTGCCAGACAGAAGTCTAGAGTGGCCTCTCCATCTGTATTCTTACTTCCCCACCTATGTGGACCCAGGCAGTCCTCATATCCTATTCTGTCTATCCTGATATGTGCATTCAGGGCAGCCGTTATCATCACAGATTCCTGCTGTCCTGCTTTATAAAGCATGTCATTGCAAAGAATACATTTCCTCTCATGCCAGCCTCTGTTTCTCTGCTTTCCTCTTGGGCAGCTGTTATTTGTGGTTCCCCTGATTTTCATTGACATTATTTTTTTTACAGCTGTTCCAAGTGTGTTACAAGCCTATAAATAGGGCTCTTACAACTGTATAGATACGTTTATTATCATTTTGGCCAGATGTCTGTCTGCACTGCAAAATTTAGTTTCTTGTATTTTATTACATTAACTACAACATTGACTAATTATATAAAAAATAGTTACATAATTTTCAGTTTGTAGTAAGAGAAGCCTGAGTCAATTGGTTTTGCATGTTAATTCTAAAATTGCTACAGTCATCCTTGGCTTTCTGTTAAATGTTTCTGATCTTGGACATACTGGGTTAAACAATGGGTGCCAGCAGAGGTGAAAATGGTCATATTCAACTTGATGAGGTGCTAAGTGCATTGGTTTCTGGCTTGGTGTTGACTTTCATTTCATTGAATGAGACATTTAAATTCTGAGCTGTTAAAAATGTCTTATGCATTTCAATGTAAGTATTTATCTGAATGTGTTGACCAGTATAATCTATTCATGCATTCATTACAAAGTAGTAAAGTCAGATATTGTCTAGGTGCATCATGTGAACAGACAAGGCTTGGCTTAATTTTTTGTGGGTGGGTATGCTATGGTATGAAATATGTGTGTCGCTCTCTACAGAATTCTGCTTAGTTGCGGAACTCACAGTCATAAGGGAAGGTTGGACAAGAGGTCAGTGCAGCATTTCTTATTAAAGTAATAGTTTGTTTTAAAGAATTTTATTATTTCTGGTTGGTGACAATGGGATTATAAATGACTGTCACTGTTTGCTATAGGTGACTTGAATTTTGGAGTTAGTTTTGCAGATAATGGCAACATTCTGCTGGTTAAGCTGTTCTTTAAAGTCTGTGTAAGCCTGCTGGAGAAGGAGTTAACTTGGGGAGATGGCTATTCGAAGAATTAATGGGACTTGTTTAGACTACACACTTGTACATTACAGGTAAGTGAACATTTCTATGGGAGATTTAGATTTAAACTGCATGTTATTGATGACATCTCATGTTTGGTGTCATTACTGGAGAAATTTAAATGTGCAGTATGTGATGTACTTCTTGTTTCCATGTTGCATGGTTTATATAGTATAAAGCTTTGTATTATAGGTTTAATTCTTTACAGGTTGCTAGTTTTCCTGGACTATGAGTGCAGTAATTTCACTGTGTGTTTGTGTTAATGGAGGAGTGTTATCTCCATTGCTAACTGGCTATTTTTCAACTGATTGCTTGGTAGTATGATTTTCTAGGAGGTTTACCGTGTTCTTTTGCTTTGCTCTGCAGGGTTTTAGCCCTACTAAGCAGATACATTAATTTCTGAAGGTTAGTGTGGCTTATTAGTTATGTATTTTTATACAACGAACGCAAAAACAATGTAAAGCACCAAATACCAAACTGGTAAGCAAAGATGTAGTCCAAAAAACTGAGAACCAAGTGCTGATAATGAATTTAATCCAAATAGTAGACTGATGGCGACTCAAAACAAAAGTAAAACACATCCAATGTATCAAGCGCTTTCACCTAGGCTCTCCCAGGCTTTCTCAAGACAAATACTACACATTTCAATGGCTATATTTATACTGAACCTTGCCAATTAACAAGGTAATTAGTCTTTCAATCAAACAATTAAAAACATATTTTGCTATTTACTTACAAGCTTTTCCTTTGTAGTAAATATTAAACAACTATTATAACCAACTTTAAAAACAGTTTGACAATTATCCATACATAATTACTTAAATTACAGATTCATTTGTAGTAAAGGCAAAAATCCTAAAATGCTTAAACACCTTTTACACCTTTCAACAATTTAATAGCAACAATCCAGCAGATGTTGATGAAATTTTAAAAAAATGTTTGTACTATATTGCCACTACATATATTTAAAAAACTAAGATTATTGCCATTTCCTTTTGTGGATAGTGACAATAAGTTCAGAATTAGTTTTGTTGTGGGGTTGTGAAAACAGAGTTGTCACTTTACCTCCTGGTGCTATGTGTGAAAGTGATTATGACCATGTTTTATTGCTCAGATACTGGGTAGGTTTTCCTGCTGTCTCAAAGGAAACAATGGTGCACTTCACACAAGAACATGGATGGCTCCAGTGAAACATTCTGGTACATGCTTACAAGCCTAATGAAGGATGCTACAGGTTAGTTGTACATTTTTATGTATGAGGTTATTTAAATTGCCTTTTATTATTTATGTCAATCTTGAATTTGGAGTATATGTTGTAGGAAGAAATAAGTTTTAATGATGCATTCAGTGCATAGTTGTGCCATGTTTGGTGCATAACTACTAGTAGGTTGATATGTGACTAATGACCACCAGAGTTTTTACAAGTCCAAAATCAGGTATAACTTTTAAATATTTCCCTAACTCAAGTTAGTAGGAGAACAACTGGGTTTTGCACATGGATTTCCTAAAGACTATGTATGAAACTGTAATGCTTGACATTACAGACTGTAATCTTCATGGATTTACCAGAAAATCAAAACATTTTATAAGGAGAAGGTTAATAATGTGAGGCAAAATCAGGGATAGTTGAACGGTATGAAGTAGTTAATGACCAGTAATATTGCTTTCATATTTTTTCAGTCTGATGATTTTTCTTGTCGTGTGGGTAGCCAGTTATTTCCACAGATTTCATTATCTGGATGTAATTTTCTTGTTTTCAGTTGGGCAGCTGTTGCAATCACAAGTTGTATATTATATTATATTATATTATATTATATTATATTATATTATATTAGTGGTGTGTAGGCAGGGAAACATTTGTAAGGACAAGGCCCAATATGATATTTGTTTACTGACATCTCACTACCAGGAAAGTCTAACTGGGTAGTTGTCCATTTTTATCTATACAAAGTTAGGAAGTAAGTGAAAAGGGCAAGTCAGGAAGTGTAAGGTATGATTAGGAAGTTCTTTATATTTAGGAATATCATTATCTTGAGGTTGGGAATGCGGTGGTGGTGCTGCCGTAGGGTTGTCGCCTCACAGTAAGACGCTGTCCGGTTCGATTCTCGGCTAGAGCGTCTTCTGCATGGAGACATGCTTGAATGGGCGTACCTTTGTTGAAGGTTGTGCATCAGGCCTGGCAAGCCAGTATGTAAAAATCAACTGCCAATCATTAGCGGACCGGAGTTCCACTGTGGCGACCCCTAACCAGGAAAAGCCGAAAGACACAAACAAATTATCTTGAGGTTGGGCAAAAACCGAGACAGATTTTGGCTAAGTACTTCTGAATAGTTTTGAAGGACTGGAGGGAGGATATTGATTTGATGGATATAGATAAGGCCTTAGCAATATGGTATAAATATAGATCATGGCCTGCAGATTTGATAGGGCTATAGACAGAAAGAGTTTTTATTCCCTGAATCTTATTGATGGAGTATGAACATAGTTGAGTAGAATGGTATTTAGTACTGGATAAGCAGGTGAGTAGGTGTGAAGAAGCTCTGTATAGGTTAGTTGCTGGGTTTAGTTCTAACCAATGTAGGCTTTTGGTGCTATACAGTACTGGGTTCTGAAAGGGGGATTTGCGGATAATTTAGCCACCTTTTTATAGCATTCCTCACATTGAAATGTTTGTCACATTATCAGGTAAAAGCATGTATGGACCTGTGAGCCTTAGAATAATGCCTGAACATTCTAGGATTAGCTGGTGTTCTGGGTTTTATAAATAATAAAATAATTATTTTATAAATAATAATAAATACATTTTTACTACAAAGGAGACCATTCTGGGGTCTAACCACTCCACAGTGGACATTACACTAAGTGATTTGCAGCATTATCCTATATTTGTGAGGACAAGATCCTGTGTATTTGTGCCCCTGGTCGGCGTAATCATAGTCATAGGAGATCATAAACGATTACTAGACTATTGCCCCGGAGGTCATTTTTGACCTAGCCATTTAAACCCAATGTAATACAGTGGAGGTACTAGTCAATACCCAAGATTGCATTTAGTTCACAGGTTCATAGATAGGTACTAGGCTATTAACCCTAGGGCTATATAAGCCTAGCCAAAAAGGTACCCTGGCTTTTGCCACCCAGGAAAATTATTTTCTTGTGCCCCTGTCGAGTAGAGCTCCCAGAGCTGATCTCCGGGGTTAATTTGCTATTTCCCATCCAATCATCAAGATTATTCTGGAAGAGTGCTAATGAGCTTTGTTTGATTGATATATATATATATATATATATATATATATATATATATATATATATATATATATATATATATATATATATATATATAGACTGCTCGACAGTGGCACAGGAAAATAACTTTCTTGGATGGCATAAGCCAGGGAACCTTGTTGGCTAGGCTTATGTAGGCCCTCGGGCTGATAGCCTAGCACCTACCTATGAACCTATAGGTAGTGTGTTCCGGAGTATGGGAAGTCTCTGGGACAGGAATCTATCCCTCTAGCATGTTCTGTTTAGTGTGGTGATAAGGTTTAGGTCCCTAGAGTGTGTAGCTCAGAGGGATTGTGATTTCTCTAAGTGGAGCATGTCCAACAGCTCTGGGTTTGACATAGCTTTGTATGTTAGGCAGAGGTCACCTCTGAGTAGGCGATATGCGACGGAGTAAAGCTGGAGTTTTTTGAGATGGTCTATGTAGGGCATCTGTTTGAGACTGGTAATCCTCTTTGTGAGGTATTTCTGTGGCCTTTCCAGTTGTTGTAGATGCCTTATGAGGTACATACCAAAAGGGGCATTGTACGCTATAATGGGTCTAATGAGTGACAAGTAGAGGGGAACAATGACCTCTTTTTTCCCGGACGAGAAACCTTTTCTAAATTTATAATAGCAAAATTTAAAATACAACCCGCTTTTATGTGTCTTGTCACACATTTTAGGCTTTGTTCAGATTTCTTGCACTAAGAGTTTAAGAATTACGACTTGTGGTCTGATTAGAGGATAGAGGACATTAAAGTTGGCGGGGTGCAAAACTAACCCATATTGGTAATAACCAAATAGCATTGCTCATTTCACTGTCTGGTTTCATTGACTTTTTTTATTGTCATTAATGTGTATTTATTGATATGCCACGATACTATTTTTTCCAGTGACATATTATCTCATAATGTTTATTATCCGGATGCAAAAGGCCACCCATGCCTACCTGAACAAGTACAATTTTCCTCTTCTACCTTCCAAATTTTACTGATTACACTAATTGTTTGGTACTTGCCAAAGGAAGCAGTAGACCCTCCATTTGAATAGGAACCACTTTGGATCTTTGTCATAGCTGGTAAACAAACCCTATAGTAGAGAATATTGTACAGCACTAGTAAAACTTCCGGGGTTGTTATTTGGGCCCTTGGAGCTACAGTTCTTCATTGTGCTCATCTACTTCTTCATGAGGATATGATATAATGTTGGATCCTCTCATAGCCTAGTATAGTATTAAGGTTTCAAAGCTATAGCTGAATGTCTTTGTAGATACGTATGTCATCTGCTGTGGAATTTAGTGCACCACTGATTCCTATAACACTGCAGTGATAGGAGTTCTTGGTTGACTGAAAATATACCACCTTTATTAGTATACTTAAGAATTTAAATTATAATGTCAATATATTTATGGATGGGTATGTATATGGTTTTAATGGCTACTCCCTGTGTACGGCCCCCATGCAGTATGCACAATGTCTGGGAATCTTGCCACAGACAGCAATTTAATTTTGCCTTATTTCAGTTGCATTCAAGAAGCTTAATCTGTTCCCAGCTACTGTCATTTTCAATTTTGTGACCATAAGCTTGTCATGTCGAGAGCTTGCACACCAAGACTGCCTAAAATATTGTTGAGCTCTGAGGGGTAATCTAGTTAAAAGAATAATGCAACATCTCCATACAGGGAAGAATATTAGACTGGCCAAACCACGTAAGGAAAATGCCCATGCACTCGAAAGTAAATAGTATGACATTGCATGAATGTAATGTAGATGCACTCCATACAGCTACCTAGAATGTAATCTCACAAGCATGTCTTAGCCCAAGTAAGGTGTATCTTATTTAAAGAGAAGCTCATTGCTAATCAGACTAGTACCTTTTCCTACATTCCACTATAACTGATTTTGGTTATCAGGACTGGTGTTAGCATTTTGGGGACACCCAGCAAATGTCAAGTTGGGAGCCCCTAGGCACTTCCAGTACAAGTATCATCCTGTGAATGCCACACCTCCTCAGAAACCTTTTAGTTTGTGCTGCAAACTTTTAGGAGTAGTACGCACAGACAGACCTGTAGCTAGAGGGGAACAATGACCTCTTTTTTTCCTGGATGAGAAACCTTTTGTGATGACGTGTGCCACATAGACTGATTTCTTGACTATTGTGGCAATGTGATTATCAAAGGAGAGACTACTGTCCACCTGTGTCACAAGGTCTCTTATCACACTTTCGGTGTTAAGTAGACTACCCCCTATGTGGTAGTTCATCGGTACAGAGTTTTTACCAAAAGGGATGACAATGCACTTTTTGGCATTGAGCTTGAGGCCATGGCTTTGACACCAGGCATCTGTCTCAGTGAGGCCTTTTGTAGGATGTTCACATCATTAGGAGTTTTGATTATGGCTCCTAGTTTGCTGTCATCGGCGAACTTTGTTAGTCAAAGACCTTCTGTGTTAGCCTGTACTTCAGAGCGGTAGATAACAAACAGGAGAGGACCCATGACTGAACCCTGTGGTACTCCACTTGTCACTGGTCTGAAGTCTGAAGTTGGATTTAGTCTGCTACTTTCACAGTGTGTGTTCTGTCAGTGAGCCAGTTGGCAACCCATCTTGTGACACAGGGATTTATACCTAGTTTAGTGAGTTTATCTATAATTCCAGAGTGGGGGATGGTGTCAAAAGCCTTGGCAAGATCTAGATAGGCTATGTGAACCACCTTACCCTCATTTATGGCTTTGGTAACCGCTTCAAAGAAGTCTATCAGGTTTAGGAGACATGATCTGCCTTTTAAAAACCCGAACTGGGTAGGGTCCAGAGTTTGGAGATTCCCAATGTCATTGTTTATAAGTTCCATGATGATACATTCCATAGCCTTGCAAACCAGGCTCATCATGCTAATGGGGTGGTAGTTCCAGGGGTCTGTGGTGGCTCCCCCTTTGTGGAGTGGGATAACCATTGCTGTGCGCCATTCAGTTTGCACAAAGCCTGTGGTGAGGCTACGATTGAACATGGTACTTAGGTGGGGTACCAGTTTGTTCTGTAGTTCATGTAAAATGCAGCCTGGGATGTTGTCAGGTCCCATGGATGCTCTGTTCTTGTCTTTGGAGAGTGTGCTTTTTACCTCTGCAGCTGTGATTACAAGAACTTTGCATTCTTCTGGTATAGAGATGGGCCCTTTAAGGGATGAGAGAGGGGTAAAGTTATCACTGAACCTATCTGCCAGGATGTTGGCAATATCAGTTGGTTCTGTATATTTAGTGCCATTGTGCTGTAACTCAGAGCAGATCTGTATGTTGCCAGTGAGACTCTTGACATAGCTATAGAATGCTTTGTGGTTGTCTTTAGAATCAGTGGTGATTTTGTTTTCATAACTAGCTTTGGAGGATTTAATGAAGGATGTCAGCTTCTTACTGAGCCTGACCAGGGAGTTCCTCCAATCATGGAATTTTATTCTTTTTTGCAACAGTTTCTTTCTTCTCTTGTAGAGTTTGTTTATGGCAGGGGACCACCAGATTGGCTTCCTTTTTTTGGAGGATAGCATCTTGGTTCGGTTAGGGATTGCACGATCCATGCCCTTGTGTAAGTGCTTATAAAGTGCATTTGTATGGGATTCAGCAGTTGTACCTCTATTGTCCATCAGCATGGGTGTCGTGAGGATTGCCACTTCTATCTTAAGAAGTGTTAAGTTGGCTTTGGAAAAAATATTTACGGTGGTTTCCCTAATGGGGGGTGGGATGTGGATGTCTAGGGTGATTAGCTTGTGGTTGGATCTAACCAACAAGGAATGATCCTCTGGTGTGAAACACTGGTTGCCCATGTTGGTAACGTTGGCCAATATTGGCCCAGTGTTTGTGGCTCCAACCACAAGTCTGTCAACCTTTGTACATATGGCATGCAGTAAGAGGTGCATATGTATTGTACACCATTATTTATTGACATCATACCTAATAACAAGCCAGTCAGATATCAGACTGCTAGATATGTTATGTATATTAGGGGTTATTTCTGAGGACATAACGTGGGCATTCTGCGGTTGTGTATACAATAGTGGGTTCTGTGTACTTATGGTGATTGCCAGCAGTATGTGTATTGCAAATACGTACCTTGGCCTGTGTACAGACTGTGGTAGATGTCATTGATGTTCTTCATGTTTCAGTCATCACATTTGGGTTATCTGCCTGCAGGTAGCCCTCAGCCAGCCTGAATACTAGAGTCTTTGGATTTCTGTGTCGGATGCTGTCACTTCTTCCTTGACATCAGGTCATCAGGGGTATAAAACATGCAGCTGACGCCATTACATTAGTCTTTCTTGCCGTGCAGTGCCCGAAGCAGAAGCCGTTCACAAGTGCCAGTCGGCTGACTCCTGAAAAGGGGGTGCTGAGGGGGAAACCACCCCCCTATGGAAAAATGGCACACTGACTTAACCTTATCCCTTCCAAGCCCTGCTCTACTACCTGCTCCCTTAGGGGGAAAGCTCGCCATGTATGCAAAAAACTGGGAACTCATTACCCAGGACAAATGGGTTTTTAACATAGTTTGCCAAGGATACAGATTTCACTTCCACACCCGACCAACACCAAATAGTTGGCCAGACCTACCCCCAAATCAATGGGCAGAGGCCCAACAGCAGGTTCTCTCTGATGTTCTTCATCTCACATTGCTGCAGTCCTTACATATGGGTAGTCCGCTGTCCTCGGTCGGCGAATACCAAAGTATTAGGCTGGCGTCGGTCATGAGCACTCAGATCTGACATCAGTGTGTCAGGGTATTAAAGCGCATGACCCGGCGTCATATCCTCAGTCTTTTGCAGCGTGGTCCGATGCAGAAGCAGCGTTTGCAAGTGCCGTTCGGCGTTCTGAAATTTTCGTATTCTGAGTTTCAGACTGAAACCAAGTTGGGCTAAGTACCCCGTTGGGGAATATTTTTGTTTTTCTTGCCTCCAGTTAATTCTGGATGTCAGAAAAGTGAATAATTGTATTTCTTGTGGGAAACCGATACGCGCATAGGGATTACCACTCTTTTTGTATTCCTTGTTTGGGACCTGAGCACGGCGTGATCGGGTGTAAGCTTTTGTGCTAGGTTTAATAAGCTGCCATTAAGCGTGGTTAGATTGCGCTAGGCTTGTCTTCGTAGCAGTGTAATTATAATATGCCGTCAGATCCTCCGGCGCCCGCTACGGGAAGAAGCGCAAAGACAAATCTTTAAAGTCCAGGCAGGATGAGTCGTCCGTTCGGACGCGGTTCTTCGAAACTACGGTGGAATCTGTGGATCCGGCTGAGGTTTCAGTTGAGTCTCAGGGGAGGCTTTAATTTTGCAAGATGTGGCCTCTCAGGGAGTCAGGTCAGGCTGAGGGGCCTCTCAAGTTGCTGTTCTCCTTCCTTGCCTAAGGTGGTTAGGCCTTCTCCTTCTATCTCTAAGGCTCCTTCCAAAGGCAGGCCTGGTTTGCCTTCCACGGTGTCAGTCCTAGTTCTGCAGGTTCTGTGCCTAAAAACATATGCTTAAAATGGCAGAAGATTTAATTTCTTTAATCAGAGGTTCTATGCCCCCTCCTGATAAGAGGCCTAGGTGGAGCCAGAGGTGGAAAGTTTGGAGCAGGCTTCAGATTACTCAGAGTCTTGGCTGAAGACATTCAGGATTTTCCTCCTTATTCTGATTCAGGCAGAGGATTCCACTCCTTCTGCTTCTCCTCCAGAGGATTTTTCTTTTCAGAAACCCTGCATTCTATGAGGGAGCATTTTAAATGGGAAGGTCAGGATTTCTCAGATTCCGTAAGAGGCTTAGGGAATTTTTGTTTTACCACAACATAGACCCTTGGCTATACCTCCTGTTTTGGATGTTGTTCAGGACGTTTTCTCGAGGCTTCCCTTAATCCAGACTCTCTGCCTCCTCGCCAGTTAAGCCAGACAGGTATTATAGGGTACTAGGCTCATAAATATCTGTATAAGAGTCCAAGGGCTGACCAAACTATTAGCCAGGACCTAAGGGTGTCAGGGCTTCTGTTGTAAAAGAATCCAGTTCCTATGGATAAAGATGCTAGAGCTTTGGATAGATGGGGTAAGAAAGTGTATACCTCTTCCACTTTAGCAATTAGGGCTTTGAATTACCAGTTTCATATGTTGAAGTATCGAATTTTCTCCTTACTCAACTAAAATCTAAAAGTGGATGCTTTGGCAGAGGGCATAGAGTGTAAAGAATTACAGGATTTGGTACATGCCTCTGAACAGGTGGGTAAGCATTCTTTGCAGTGTGGTTTCGATGCTTTACAGGCTTCTTCCAGGGTGGCTGCCACTGGTTCCAGTTATGGCACGCCTGGCTTAAGGATCAGAATTTGTCAGATCATGTTAAAACTAGAATTTTTGGATGCTCCTTTACAGTCTGAAGTTTTGTTTGGTTCTCCTGTGAGTCTGTATTGAAGAAAATGGAAGACAAGGCTAAGTCTATGCAGACTGTTAAAGATTTTTTTGCAGGTGCAGCCTCCTAAATTTAGCAGGAATTGGCCTACTAAGGGATGGGCTTATCCTTCTTCTGATTCACAGTCTAGGGGTAGATCTAGACGTGGTAGGGGCAGAGCTCAGAGTACTTTCAGGCCTAGAACATGGAGTTCATCTGCACAATCTACAGGTGAGGGCAGGGGCCAGTTCTTTCGTAAACAGGCCCAATGACCTGCATTTTCAGCTGCCAGATTCTGCCTATCTGGCAGCTCCTTTGGGAGGAAAGTTGGCACTCTTCAAGCAAAACTGGCTTTTAGTCACCCAGGACAAATGGGTGATGGACATTATAAACCGAGGGCTACAAGTTTTATTTCCATACATTGCCTCCTTTCAAAGGCATGCCAGGCGTTCCCCTCAGCAAAGGGTAGAGGCTCACAAGCAGATTGCTTTACTTCTTCAAATGGGGCTATACAGCAGGTCCCTCTGTCAGAAGTGGGCCTAGGATTTTATTCTCGCCTGTTTCTAGTACCAAAGAAAGGAAACACTTGGAGGCCGATTTTGGATTTATCTATCCTCAACACATACCTGGACATTCCAAAATTCAAAATGTTGGCGTTGCAACAACTTCTACCTCTGTTGGGCAAAGATCACTGGATGGTAACTCTAGATCTCAAAGAGGCTTATCTTCATGTTCCTATCAGGCCCAGTTGCAGGAGGTACCTGCGTTTTCGGGCTGGGACTTTACATTATCAGTTCTCTGCATTGCCCTTTGGCTTATCTACTGCGCCCAGGGTGTTCACAAAGGTTCTGGCTCCAGTGATAGCCTTCTTGCAGGTTAAGAGGAATACAAATTTATCCTTATTTGGACGATTGCCTGATTCTTGCTGAAGACAAGGACGAACTTCTTCATCATCTACAGTATGTGATGGCAGTGTTAAGGTGCCTAGGGTATTCTGTGAATGAAACAAAGTCCAGTCTAGTACCCTCTCCAGGAAATGTGCTTTCTGGGTGTGAGACTGAATACAGCTTCCCAGATGGCTTTTTGACCCCGGACAAGCAAGAACCTTACTCTTTACTTCCATCAATTGTCTCTCAGTCCAGGCTGACTGCAAGGACAGTCCTTCAAGCCTTGGGGTTCATGGCATCTTGTATTCTGGTGCTTCCCAATGCCAAACTGCATATGAGGAAGCTACAATGGTATCTCAAAATGTATGGACACAACACTGCCAAGATCTGGACACTGTCATTCAAATAATACCTTGCATTCAAAAGGAATTTTTGTGGTGGGCTCAGGAATGTCACCTAAACAAGGGAGACTCTGTGACCCGACCAATTGTGAGGCGAGTCAGATTTTAACGACAGATACCTCGGACAAGGCTTGGGGAGCACACCTCAATGGAAAATGGGTGCAAGACACGTGGCCTGCCAGACTTCAACATTTACATATCAACTTGAAGGAGATGTTAGCAGTCCAATTTGCATTGATGGCTTTCAAGGATTTACTTCACCCAGGGCAAGTGTTGATTCAAACAGACAACACAACTGTCATGTGGTACATCAACAAGCAGGGGAACCATTCTTACCCTCTTTGCAGGCAAGCAATGATTTTGTGGGAGACTGCTCTCAGTTTACACCTCAATCTTCAGACAAGGTTTCTACCAGGAGCACAGAACTCCTTAGCAGATGTTTTGAGCAGACAAATAGTGGATCCCCACAGTGGAAATTGGATCCTCATGTATTTCGAAGATTGACAGTGGTATGGGGAACTCCAGACATAGATCTGTTCGCTTCTCCACTAAATTTCCAGTTGCCAAAGTTTTGCACAAAAATGTTTCATCCCACAGCTTGGAAAGTGGATGCTCTATCATTCAGTTGGAGCAATCTTCACATCTATGCCTTTCATACTCTGCCTCTCCTCCCAAGGTACTCTTGGAAGGTCAGACAAGACAAGCCCTCCATGATTCTAATAGCTCCAGATTGGCCTCGACAGCACTGGTACCCTCTACTGCTGGAGTTTGCAGGAGCCTCCATGGCCTTTGCCTTGATTCCGCACCTTTTGTCACAGGAGGGCAATCATTTCCTCAATGTCAGGATTCAGTCCTGCATCTAACAGCCTGGCATATTCTGTTCTAGAACCAGGAGGGTCCAGCTTCCACAAAAGTTTTGAATGTTATTTTGGAGGCCAGAAGGCCTAGTACAAGGAAAGTTTATGCTGATAAATGGAGGAGATTTTTAATTTGGAGCAAAGCAAAGGGCTTTGATGTTTCCAGCCTGATTTAAGTGTTTCTCTTCAATATCTTACAGAATTATTAGACAAGGATTTGTCTTTCTCCTCTATAAAGTTCATGCTGCAGCCATTTCTGCTCACTATGACTGTGACCCTCCACTATTCTCTCATCCTTTGTTTAAGCAATTTCTTAGAGGGGGCAAAGAACATAAGACCCCCATGTAGAGCTCCTACTCCTGCCTGGGATCTCAATTTTGTGTTGGGAAACTTACTTTACCTCCTTTTGAACCTGCAGCTACTACTGAGTTAAAGTTTTTGTCTTGGAAGACTGCTTTTTGTTGGCCATTACGTCTGCTAGAAGGGTTTCTGAATTACAGGCTCTTATGGCAGTTGAACCCTTCCTAATCTCTTTCTGTAAGGATAGGTATCTCGTCAAGCGCATTTCAATCCTACTCTTTATGCCTAAAGTGGTTTCAAATGTGGCCTTGAACCAATCAGATTCATTTGCCTACTTTTTATGCAGATCCCCAAAATAAAAGGGAGAAAAGGAATTTTGCACACTTTTGGATATTCACAGGCAGTTGTAAGTTATTAATTTGAAGCAGGACTAAAGGGTTTCAGACAGTTCTCAACAGTTGTTTGTTTCTTTTACTTTGGGTTTCTCAGGGAAACCTGTTTCAAAACAAACTATTTCTAAGTGGACTGGCACTATTGTATTGCTTTTTGTTATTCTCTACATCATGGTAAGGAGATCTCCGCTGGAATCAGACCTCACTCCACTCAGGGGCTACTCGCCACTTCTACAGCTTTTTAAGGGAGTAGCTACCTAAAGATATTTTGGGAGCAGCTACTTGGAGTTCAGTGCATACTTTTTCTAAACATTACCACCTTCCTCTGTTTCCAAATCTAGAGCTGGTTTTGCCACTTAATCTTACAGAGACATTCCTGGCAGCTCCAAATGCTTTTAACTGTGATTTTGCCAGCCTCCCGCTTACTCCTCTGCTTTTGGGATTTCTACCCATATGTAAGGACTGCAGCAATGTGAGATGAAGAACATAGTACAGTTTTGTGACTCTACCATAAATGTAGATGTTCGAAGATCCACATTGCTGTAGTCCACTTTACCCTCCCTCAACCTTCCCTCTGTAGTTTGGAATGGATTTGTATGGTTTGGGTGGTAGCTGTTATTTGTATGTGTCTTTTGGGAAGTATTCTATTTTGGCTGTGGCCCTTTCTTTTTGGGCCTTCTGACATCTGGGGCAAGAAAAGACTGAGGGATATGGCGTCGGTCATGGCTATACCCTGGCGGCTCTGATGCTCAGATCTCTGGCGCCACCCAGTGCAGCCCGTCAACCTAATACTTTGGTATTGAACCCGACCGAGGACAACCCGGACACACCCATGTCTCTTAAGGACTGCAACAATGTGCAGGATCTTGAACATCTTACATTTATGGTAGGTACAAAACTGCCTTTCTCAATATCAGGGCTATTCAGCCTGTCCCATGAAACAAAGGGACAGTTTTTTATTCAAGACTTTCAGAACTTCAAGCACCAGTTGTCGTTCTCCATCCTTGTTCCATAAGGACAGAGTTTCCTTACGAACTAACCCATCCTTTTGCCTAAGGTGGTTTCAACACAAATCTAAACCAGGCATTGACCTCCTGTCTTTTTCCAGTATTCAAATAGGTCTGAACAAAATTACACTTGATTTCATCGTCAATTAAGTACTATGGACAGGACAAACATTCAGAAAATCTTCGCT
>NC_056726.1:253588199-253593199 GCF_019279795.1 Protopterus annectens
TATTAAAAAACAGTATCTGAATACAGCTTTTTGGCAAACTTGCATGTTGAAAGATGTGGCCTTGGAATACTGTACCCTACAGATATACACACATACACACACTTTCCAGAACTCTGTGCATATCCCATGCCTATCAACCCATTAGTACTGCAAGGCTCATGTAGCCATTAGGCAGAAGAGTGTAACATGGTACATGTAATGTCTGGTACAGCAGCAGCCACATCTAACTATGTCAGTGGGTGTTGTGGTGGGTGTGAAGGCCCTCATAGTATTCCCAACTACAGGTGCACTAACACACAGACACTGATATCCTTAGTAATGCACACATACACATTTGTCAGTACTGGGTGCATTGCTGCAGGTGGTCATAGGTGTGTACCTGGCTGTTGTCCATGGAGACATGGGAAGTGTAGGATGGTACAGTGGTATCATGCTACCTGCCGTAGTGCCCAGCAGGCAATCTGTCTGAACACCACTGTGCTCACCTCAGGGGTGAAGTAACAATACATCAGTCAATCCTCTGGGTGCCTCCTGCAAATGGCCAGTAAGGTGATCCAGTTGACATGCATTTCAAAACATGGTTTGTGTCTGTGTTGGAGACCTCTCTGCAAGCATGTTCTGTTGACTGTGGTAGTGTACTGGAGGTACCCATGGCATGTGGTGCATACAGGGTGCTGTGTTCTATATGTGCTAGTTATAACACAGCTGGACAGACATGTCAGTGTCAGTCAAGCATAGCTGCCTGTATGTATGCAAGCTGGATACCTGCCATCTGCACATCTGTACAGGGATTGACAGGCATCAGCTTGCCAACTAGCTAATACGTGGGATGAATGTGTGTTGACGAATTTTGTTGCCTGTATGTATGCCATTACTACATGTTGGCAACCCTCACTGACATGTGCTGTACACAGTAGTCACCGGTTAATGTCCACATGTCAGATCATTATCCAGTAGGGGGATATATACTGTGGCTAGCTCACGCACCAGGAACATGACAGTGAGGACTCAGAGTCCATTTATGCGTACATGGAGTGCTTGTTCCCCAGTACTACAATTAGCAATGTACTCTTGCTTGGGAAAGCACTGTGACAGGGAGTAGCGACATGATAATCTACATGCAGTATGATGGCACATTACCTGGGATAATACTCTTGTATGTAACATTCACATGTATAAGAGTGATGTACAGGTCTTATATACTCGATGTCCCAGACATGACACTCCACACCCTCTCCTACATTAGTGACAGCACTTAGACCGCGTTATGTACATGGCATTACATACACTTATTACAGATGTCATTACCCTGCTATATGATATCAGACTGGGATGTGAGCACTGGTTACCAAGGCTGAACATGTAGCAGGTGTCAGCATTGCTGCAATATAACAGCTAAGCATATTTAGCACTGTTAAACAAAGTCTACATGGTGTAATTATACATTTAACGTACCTTGGCTTCCGCGAAGCCAAGTAAGCGGCTCTTAAAGCTGCTCGAAACTGCCTTAACCATTCTGTTTCCAGCAGCCATTGTTCTCTTAACAACAAAATAAACAGCCCTTGCAAGTCTTGAACCACAGGACCCTGTACACTAAGATCACAGCGGTTAACCACTGGCTCATGACAGCTGTGTAGGCAGTTGTTGTTTCTCCAAAACATCTGTCAGTAGACATATTGAATAGTATTGAGCAACCGCTGTGATTTCTGCAATTGTATAGTACATTTTAGCGATATTACTGTTGTATCACATATGTTGTTATATCTAAATATACACATCAGATACAACGTTGTGATACATCTGGGAAGGTATACACAACAGTAATGTTTACACATGACCATGATATGGATATATACATATACATATCTAGATATATGTCTACATGTACATATTTATTCATATATATGTATTTATACACATCTGTATAGTGTATCATATATATGGCCATGTATAGATATCTCTGTTGTTGTGTCTTTCGGCTTTTCCCAGTTAGGGAATTATACAGCGGAACTCGATTCGACTAATGATTGGCAGTAGATTTTATGTGCCGAGTTGCGACCCTGGCCCTTTAACCTACAATGAAAGGTGTGCCCATTCCATGTCTCCACACAGAAGACACCTCTAGCTGAGGGCTCAGTAGGGGCGTCTCACTGTGAGAACTTAACAATGCTACCGCCTTTTCCCACCACCACAGTACATGTATTGATCTCTGTAATATATGTATATACCTATTTATGTTGATATATATATATATATATATATATATATATATATATATATATATATATATATATATAGGTATCCATAACTATACGTGAATATATATCTATATGTGTAGACATATATAGCTGTGTACATGTATATATGTTTGTGTGTGTGTGTGTATATATATATATATATATATATATATATATATATATATATATATATATATATATGTGTGTGTGTGTGTGTGTGTGTGTGTGTGTGTGTGTGTGTGTGTACATTATATATATATCCATATATGTATGTAGATATGTGTATGTCTATATATCTATATAAATATATGGATTTTATATATATATATATATATATATATATATATATATATATATATATATATATATATATATATATATATACATACACACACACACACACACATATATGTTTACCATATGTCCAGAACATGGAGTGGAGTCATACCTCAGCAACAATAGTCTCAACCTTTTAGTGCAAGGGGATGTCATGTATGTATTGCAGGTATATATCTAGACTGTTGCAACTGTTAACAGGGGTTGTCTTAACACACATGTTGTGTGTAGGAGGTCATATCTGCTATTGACAGGTACACCATCGGTTACTGACAGACATCCTAAGGACATCATAGTACAGTACCACTGATAGCACAGTAATGATCCTGTGGACTACAGCAGAGCTATGACCAATATATGTGGACAGTCTGGCACTCTCTGCTCAGTCCAGAGGTATACATAGATCCCCTTCATGCGAGACGTGGACCAAGCCTGACAATGTAAATGTTAACAGCCAGGTACATGGGTATATCATGTAAATACTGGACTGCATATGCCCACACAGTTTATGTATTCACACATGCCTATCTGTCTTGACATAATAACTACTGGGACAGCGGTCACATGGCAACATACTACCCAGTAGTTAGTGACATACATCTGTAATGAATCTCACTGCATTGTCAGAAATACACAACAGTTCTGGTGGCCTGGCAGCAGTATGTCTTGCAAATATCTGGACATAACATCACACTGGGTAATTACACTAAGCTGCTAGGCATCTACCAAAGCACTGTGCAAACTACAGGCAGACCGCCACAACACTGGCCTACATTTTGTATGGGGGAATACACATGTACTTGAAATATAGCAGGCTCTACAGGCATGTCACAGCACAGAGTAACAGACACCTGCAAGAAAGTGCATACCTGCAACCAATGTGAACACAGCCACATATGGTACGCAAGCTTAATATGACACTATATGGACTACCTGATAAACACCATCCTATGTGCCACTCACACACTACCCTACATAAACTGGGTCATGACACAGTGTGGTCCAGTGTCTGTCTGTGGTATAGGACATGTGTGTGTGTTTGGCCCTACAAGCATGTGAGCCGATAGGGTACCATACACTGGAGCAGCATGTAACATCAGAGAGAACAGGACCAAGACAGTACAGTTGTCTACACTTACCATAAATGTAGATGTTCGAGTGTATTCACTGTTGCAGTCATCACATTTGAGTTATCTGCCTGCAGGTAGCCCTCAGCCAACCTGAATACCAGAGTCTTCAGATGTCTGCATAGGATGCTGTTGCTTCTTCCTTGACGTCAGGTCGTCAGAGGTATAAAACATGCAGACGATGCCATTACATCAGTTTTTCTTGCCCCAGATGTCAGGTGCCCCCACAATAGGAAGCAATTAAATGGTATTGTAAACCCCCATCAAAAAGCAAATACACAACAAAAAATAGTTATACCAACCAAAAGGAGAGGTAGATCCAAGAGAAGTCAGGGGTCTGGGGGGGGGGGGTTACCAGGACTGCAACAGTGGATACACTCGAGCATCTACATTTATGGTAAGTGTACACAACTGTACTATGTTCTTTGTATTTCAGTGTTGCAGTCATCACATTAGGGTTGATTCCCAAATCTAAGGAATTGAGGAGGAAGTTAAAGAGCATTAGGGCCAGCTATTAATCCCTGCAAGACTGCAGTGCAAATCCAGTTCTGGATTTAGAAAAGATAGACAAGTGGTAATGCTTGGTAAAGGTATGTACAGAGCCCCAGGTGGCAGCTTCTAGGGTGTCCCTGGTAGGGAGCCCTCTGAGAAATGCCGCAGAGGTAGATGCAACCCTGGTGGAATGTGATCTTATCCCCTATGTTCCATGAGCTTGTAGCAGAAAAGTAATTGTTCCAATTTTTATGGCTTGCCTGCCAAAGCTAACTAGCAGCTGCTAATTTGTTACACATGCGAGAAACCTGGGCCTATCAGTGCTAACTAAGTTGTCATTGTGTCCAATGTATTACAGGTAGGCTGCACACAGCACATGCATAACTGGGCTGTATTGTGTTATCGGTTACCTGTATGGTTGATGGTGACAGTGGTGACTATACAGTGGTACATGGGATATGTAGCAGGGGTACCATGGTGTAATGACAGTGTACACAGCACCCACACTCCACTGTAGATATTGTACACACTGGAGCCCATGATGACACTCTGACATACCCACCATCACACATTGACCAGGACTACGATATAACCCATTTTCCATCCCAACAGTGGTACTATGGAGATATGCATCTAATGCACATGCCACAGGCATAGTAGGGTGATGCATTGTCATGCCTCTCCTATGGGCAGCAACATCAGTATCCATAATACTGTGTGGCAATGCATATTGTAATAGGAGTATGTGGCCTTGGAATACTGTACCCTACAGATATACACACATACACACACTTTCCAGAACTCTGTG
>NC_056726.1:253598199-253637369 GCF_019279795.1 Protopterus annectens
TAGGGAAAAGGTAGGCAAATGAATGGACTGATTTAGGGCCACAGAAGACACCAGCTTGGGCATAAAGGAAGGATTAGTCCTGATGGAAACCCTGTCCGCATGGAAGATAATGAAGTGTTCCACTGCCATGAGGGCCTGTAATGCAGACACTCTTCTTGCTGAAGTGATGGCTAG
Source organism: Protopterus annectens (assembly GCF_019279795.1). NCBI lineage: Eukaryota > Metazoa > Chordata > Ceratodontiformes > Protopteridae > Protopterus > Protopterus annectens. The sequence goes on from NC_056726.1 coordinate 253,598,374, forward strand.
AAGGAAGGCTGTTTTCCAAGAAAGGAATTTCAACTCTGCTTAGCAGCTGGTTCAAAGGTGGGAAGAGCGAGCATTTCCAATACAAGGTTAAGGTCCCAGGCTGGAGTTGGAGCTCTAATGGGGGGTCTAAGACTTTAGGCCCCTCTAAGAAATTGCTTTAGCAAGAGGTGAAAGAAGAGGGGGTGGCTCAGTATTATAATGTGCTGAAATGACAGAGGCATGAATTTTAATTGACGAGAAGGATAGTCCCCTGTGGAGCATTTTTGTTAAGTACTGTAGAATATGAGTTAAGCTGGGCACCATTGTGCCCATCCCCTGAGCCAGGCTCCAGGAATAGTATCTTTACCACTTTTCAGCATAGGATTTTCTAGTACTAGGTCTCCTTGCCTCCAGAATGACATCCAGTACCTGCTTACTGAGGGATGCTAAGGGAGAGCTCAAGGAATTAGCCAGGCTGCAAGGTTCAGGGTTTGAAGCTGAGGGTGCAGAATCTGGCCCACCTGCTGGGACAGCAGAGAAGGGGTCTGAGGCAGGTGCCATGGTTGTAGCCATGCCATACTGCGCAAGAGGGGGTACCAGTGCTGGCATGGCCAGTCTGGTGCAATCTGTATTGTCCTTGGCTTGTCCTGTTTGATCTTTAGTAGAACCTTTGAGAGGTGAGGCAGAGGGGGAAAGGCATAAACTGAGAGGCTTTCTCAGGTAAAGGACAGGGCATCCACTTTCCAAGCTTGGCTGTGGGAAGTTCTTGTGCAGAATTTGTTCAATTGGTAGTTCTGAGGGGAGGCAAACAGGTCTACCTCTGGAGTCCCCCATTTGTTCCTCAAGAGGTTGAATAGTTTGGGTTCTAGTTTCCATTTGTGTGGGTTCATGAGATTTCGGCTTAAGTCATCTGCCAGTGAATTTAGTATGCCTGGCAGGAATTGAGCTTGCAGGTGTACTTGGTAACTCAAGGCTGTGTTCCACAGAGCCATGGCTAGTCTGCAGAGAGGGTATAAGTGGGCTCCCCCCTGCTTATGTACCACATAACTGTGGTGTTGTCTGTTCTTACCAATAGTTGTCCTGGAAGAATACAGTCTTTGAAGGCTGTCAGAGCATTTTGTACAGCTAACATTTCTTTTTGATTGATATGCAGGAGCATCTGTCTCAGGTTCCATTTGCCCTGAATGCACTGCCCTGCCATGTGAGCCCCCCATGCATAGTCTGATGTGTCTGTTTTTAGGGTTTGGGTGGCAGGGGGTAGAGTGAAAGGGAGCCCCTTGTTGTGGTAGCAGGCCTCTGCCCACCAAAGGAACTCTGTCTTGATACAAGGGATGATACAAGGGATTATAGAAATCATTGTTTCCAGGTCCTGAGAATGTTGACACCATAGGCTTTTTAGATACCATTGAAGTTTCCTCATATGCAGTCTTGCATATGGAATTAGTAAAATGCAAGAGGCCATGAACCCCAAGGCTTGAAATATTTTCCTTGCAGATAGCTGGGGTTTTGTGGCCAATAGTTTGAAGTCGGTTGTCAAATAAACTTGTTTCTCTGGAGTGAGGAATGCCATCTGGGAAGTTCTGTTCAAGCTTGCTCCCAGGAATACAATCTGTTGGCAGGGTACTAGGTGAAATTTCTTTTCATTGACGGTGTACCCCAGTGAGGTTAGAAGTTTCTTTACGAATGCCAGGTGTTGTAATAGCAAGTCCTGGCTTTCTGCCTGAATCAGACAATCGTCCAAGTATGGGTAAATTTGAATATTTCTCTGCCTGCAAAATGCAATGGTTGGAGCTAGACACCTTGTGAATACCCTGGGTGCAATAGATAAGCCAAAGGGAAGTGCAGAAAACTGCATGGTGCCTGCCCTGAAGCGTAGGTATTTTCTGCAATATTCCCTTATTGGGGTGTGCAGGTAAGCTTCCTTTAAGTCTAGTGTTGTCAGCCAGGCATCCTTGGCTAGCATGGGAAGAAGCTGTTGAAGAGTTAGCATTTTGAATTTTGGAACTACCAGAAAGGTGTTGAGAATAGAGAGGTCCAGGATAGGATGCCAGGAGTTGTCTTTTCTGGGTACCGGAAAAAGTCTTGAATAAAAAACTTGTCCCCTTTGTTCTGCTGGGACAGGCTGAATAGCCCTGATATTGAGAAAGTACAGTTTTGTACCTACCATAAATGTAGATGTTCGAAGATCCACATTGCTGCAGTCCTTACATATGGGTAGTCCGCTGTCCTCGGTCGGCCCGAATACCAAAGTATTAGGCTGACGGTCATGGCTCAGATCTGACATCAGAGCGTCAGGGTATTAAAGCGCATGACCGACGTCATATCCTCAGTCTTTTCTTGCCCCAGATGTCAGAAGGCCCTAAAAAGAAAGGCCACAGCCAAAAATAGAATACTTCCCAAAAGACACATACAAATAACAGCTACCACCCAAACCATACAACCATTCCAAACTACAGAGGGGAAGGAGGGAGGGTGACTGCAGCAATGTGGATCTTCGAACATCTACATTTATGGTAGGTACAAAACTGTACTATGTTCTTCATCTCACATTGCTGCAGTCCTTACATATGGGTAGAATCCCAAAGCAGAGGTAAAGGGAGGCTGGCAAAATCATAAAGCATTGGGAGCTGCCAGAATGCCCTGTAAGATTGCAGTGGCAAATCCAGCTCTAGATTTGGAATAAAGAGGAAGGTGGTAATGTTTAGAAAAAGTATGCACTGAACTCCAAGTAGCTGCTTCCAAAATATCTTTAGTAGCTACTCCCTTAAAAAGCTGTAGAAGTGGCAGTAGCCCTAGTGGAGTGAGGTCTGATTCCAGCCGGAATCTCCTTACCATGATGAGAATAACAAAAAGCAATACAAAAGCCAGTCCACTTAGAAATAGTTTGTTTTGAAACAGGTTTCCCCTGAGAACCCAAAGCAAAAGAAACAAACAACTGCTGAGACTGTCTGAACCCTTTAGTCCTGCTCAAATAATAACACAACTGCCTGTGAATATCCAAAGTGTGCAAAATTTTCTCCCCTTTATTTTGGGGATCTGCATAAAAAGTAGGCAAATGAATTGATTGGTTCAAGGCCACATTTGAAACCACTTTAGGCATAAAAGTAGGATTAGTACGCAGAGACACCTATCCTTATGAAAAATTAGGAAGGGTTCAACTGCCATAAGAGCCTGTAATTCAGAAACCCTTCTAGCAGACGAATGGCCAACAAAAGCAGTCTTCCAAGACAAAAACTTTAACTCAGCCGTAGCTGCAGGTTCAAAAGGAGGTAAAGTAAGTTTCTCCAACACAAAATTGAGATCCCAGGCAGGAGTAGGAGCTCTACATGGTGGTCTTATGTTCTTTGCCCCTCTAAGAAATTGCTTAAACAAAGGATGAGAGAATAGTGGAGGGTCACAGTCATAGTGAGCAGAAATGGCTGCAGCATGAACTTTTATAGAGGAGAAAGACAAACCCTTGTCTAGTAATTCTGTAAGACATTGAAGAGAAACACTTAAATCAGGCCTGGAAACATCAAAGCCCTTTGCTTTGCTCCAAATTAAAAATCTCCTCCATTTATCAGCATAAACTTTCCTTGTACTAGGCCTTCTGGCCTCCAAAATAACATTCAAAACTTGTGGAAGCTGCGACCCTCCTGGTTCTAGAACAGAATATGCCAGGCTGTTAGATGCAGGGACTGAATCCTGACATTGAGGAAATGATTGCCCTCCTGTGACAAAAGGTGCGGAATCGAAGGCAAAGGCCATGGAGGCTCCCGTACTAAACTCCGCAGCAGAGGGTACCAGTGCTGTCGAGGCCAATCTGGAGCTATTAGAATCATGGAGGGCTTGTCTTGTCTGACCTTCAAGAGTACCTTGGGGAGGAGAGGCAGAGGCGGAAAGGCATAGATGTGAAGATTGCTCCAACTGAATGATAGAGCATCCACTTTCCAAGCTGTGGGATGAAACATTTTTGTGCAAAACTTTGGCAACTGGAAATTTAGTGGAGAAGCGAACAGATCTATGTCTGGAGTTCCCCATATCACTGTCAATCTTCGAAATACATGAGGATCCAATTTCCACTCGTGGGGATCCACTATCTGTCTGCTCAAAACATCTGCTAAGGAGTTCTGTGCTCCTGGTAGAAACCTTGTCTGAAGATTGAGGTGTAAACTGAGAGCAGTCTCCCACAAAATCATTGCTTGCCTGCAAAGAGGGTAAGAATGGGTTCCCCCTTGCTTGTTGATGTACCACATGACAGTTGTGTTGTCTGTTTGAATCAACACTTGCCCTGGGTGAAGTAAATCCTTGAAAGCCATCAATGCAAATTGGACTGCTAACATCTCCTTCAAGTTGATATGTAAATGTTGAAGTCTGGCAGGCCACGTGTCTTGCACCCATTTTCCATTGAGGTGTGCTCCCCAAGCCTTGTCCGAGGTATCTGTCGTTAAAATCTGACTCGCCTCTGGTCGGGTCACAGAGTCTCCCTTGTTTAGGTGACATTCCTGAGCCCACCACAAAAATTCCTTTTGAATGCAAGGTATTATTTGAATGACAGTGTCCAGATCTTGGCAGTGTTGTGTCCATACATTTTTGAGATACCATTGTAGCTTCCTCATATGCAGTTTGGCATTGGGAAGCACCAGAATACAAGATGCCATGAACCCCAAGGCTTGAAGGACTGTCCTTGCAGTCAGCCTGGACCGTAGAGACAATTGATGGAAGTAAAGAGTAAGGTTCTTTTGCTTGTCCGGGGTCAAAAAAGCCATCTGGGAAGCTGTATTCAGTCTCACACCCAGAAAGCACATTTCCTGAGAGGGTACTAGACTGGACTTTGTTTCATTCACAGAATACCCTAGGCACCTTAACACTGCCATCACATACTGTAGATGATGAAGAAGTTCGTCCTTGTCTTGAGCAAGAATCAGGCAATCGTCCAAATAAGGATAAATTTGTATTCCTCTTAACCGTAAGAAGGCTATCACTGGAGCCAGAACCTTTGTGAACACCCTGGGCGCAGTAGATAAGCCAAAGGGCAATGCAGAGAACTGATAATGTAAAGTCCCAGCCCGAAGCGCAGGTACCTCCTGCAACTGGGCCTGATAGGAACATGAAGATAAGCCTCTTTGAGATCTAGGAGTTACCATCCAGTGATCTTTGCCCAACAGAGGTAGAAGTTGTTGCAACGTCAACATTTTGAATTTTGGAATGTCCAGGTATGTGTTGAGGATAGATAAATCCAAAATCGGCCTCCAAGTGTTTCCTTTCTTTGGTACTAGAAACAGGCGAGAATAAAATCCTAGGCCCACTTCTGACAGAGGGACCTGCTGTATAGCCCCCATTTGAAGAAGTAAAGCAATCTGCTTGTGAGCCTCTACCCTTTGCTGAGGGGGAACGTCTGGCATGCCTTTGAAAGGAGGCAATGTATGGAAATAAAACTTGTAGCCTCGGTTTATAATGTCCAACACCCATTTGTCCTGGGTGACTAAAAGCCAGTTTTGCTTGAAGAGTGCCAACTTTCCTCCCAAAGGAGCTGCCAGATAGGCAGAATCTGGCAGCTGAAAATGCAGGTCATTGGGCCTGTTTACGAAAGAACTGGCCCCTGCCCTCACCTGTAGATTGTGCAGATGAACTCCATGTTCTAGGCCTGAAAGTACTCTGAGCTCTGCCCCTACCACGTCTAGATCTACCCCTAGACTGTGAATCAGAAGAAGGATAAGCCCATCCCTTAGTAGGCCAATTCCTGCTAAATTTAGGAGGCTGCACCTGCAAAAAAATCTTTAACAGTCTGCATAGACTTAGCCTTGTCTTCCATTTTCTTCAATACAGACTCCACAGGAGAACCAAATAAAACTTCAGACTGTAAAGGAGCATCCAAAATTCTAGTTTTAACATGATCTGACAAATTCTGATCCTTAAGCCAGGCGTGCCTGCGAATAACTGAACCAGTGGCAGCCACCCTGGAAGAAGCCTGTAAAGCATCGAAACCACACTGCAAAGAATGCTACCCACCTGTTCAGAGGCATGTACCAAATCCTGTAATTCTTTACACTCTATGCCCTCTGCCAAAGCATCCACTTTAGATTTTAGTTGAGTAAGGAGAAAATTCTGATACTTCAACATATGAAACTGGCAATTCAAAGCCCTAATTGCTAAAGTGGAAGAGGTATACACTTTCTTACCCCATCTATCCAAAGCTCTAGCATCTTTATCCATAGGAACTGGATTCTTTACAACAGAAGCCCTGACACCCTTAGGTCCTTGGCTAATAGTTTCTGGGTCAGCCCTTGGACTCTTATACAGATATTTATGAGCCTCAGGTACCCTATAATACCTGTCTGGCTTAACTGGCGCAGGAGGCAGAGAGTCTGGATTAAGGGAAGCCTCGGAGAAAACGTCCTGAACAACATCCAAAACAGGAGGTATAGCCAAGGGTCTATGTTGTGGTAAAAACAAAAATTCCCTAAGCCTCTTACGGGAATCTGAGAAATCCTGACCTTCCCATTTAAAATGCTCCCTCATAGAATGCAGGGTTTCTGAAAAAGAAAAATCCTCTGGAGGAGAAGCAGAAGGAGTGGAATCCTCTGCGTCTGAATCAGAATAAGGAGGAAAATCCTGAATGTCTTCAGCCGAAGACTCTGAGTAATCTGAAGCCTGCTCCAAACTTTCCACCTCTGGCTCTACCCTAGGCCTCTTATCAGGAGGGGGCATAGAACCTCTGATTAAAGAAATTAAATCTTCTGCCATTTTAAGCATATGTTTTTTAGGCACAGAACCTGCAGAACTAGGACTGACACCCGTGGAAGGCAAACCAGGCCTGCCTTTGGAAGGAGCCTTAGAGATAGAAGGAGAAGGCCTAACCACCTTAGCAAGGAAGGGAGAACAGCAACTTGAGAGGCCCCCTCAGCCTGACCTGACTCCTGAGAGGCCACATCTTGCAAAATTAAAGCCTCCCCCTGAGACTCAACTGAAACCTCAGCCGGATCCACAGATTCCACCGTAGTTTCGAAGAACCGGCGTCCGAACGGACGACTCATGCCTGGACTTTAAAGATTTGTCTTTGCGCTTCTTCCGGTAGCGGCGCCGGAGGATCTGACGGCATATTATAATTACACTGCCTCAAGACAAGCCTAGCGCAATCTAACCTACGCTTAATGGTGCTTATTAAACCTAGCACAAAAGCGACACCCGACTACGTCGTGCTCAGGTCCCAAACAAGGAATACAAAAAGAGTGGTAATCCCTATGCGGTATCGGTTTCCCACAAGAAATACAATTATTCACTTTTTCTGACATCCAGAATTAACTGAGGCAAGAAAAAACAAAAATATTCCCCAACGGGGTACTTAGCCCAACTTGGTTTCAGTCTGAAACTCAGAATAAAATTTCAGAACGTGACGGCACTTGCAAACGCTGCTTCTGCATCGGACCACGCGGCAAAAAAGACTGAGGATATGACGTCGGTCATGCGCTTTAATACCCTGACACACTGATGTCAGATCTGAGTGCCCATGACCGACGTCAGCCTAATACTTTGGTATTCGGGCCGACCGAGGACAGCGGACTACCCATATGTAAGGACTGCAGCAATGTGAGATGAAGAACATCAGAGAGAACCTGCTGTTGGGCCTCTGCCCATTGATTTGGGGGTAGGTCTGGCCAACCATTTGGTGTTGGTAGGGTGTGGAAGTGAAATCTGTATCCTTGACAAACTATGTTCAAAACCCATTTGTCCTGGGTAATGAGTTCCCAGTTTTTTGCATACATGGCGAGCTTTCCTCCTAAGGGAGCAGGTAGTAGAGCAGGGCTTGGAAGGGATAAGGTTAAGTCAGTGTGCCATTTTTCCATAGGGGGGTGGTTTCCCCCTCAGCACCCCCTTTTCAGGAGTCAGCCAACTGGCACTTGTGAACTGCTTCTGCTTCAGGCACTGCACGGCAAGAAAGACTAATGTAATGGCATCAGCTGCATGTTTTATACCCCTGATGACCTGACGTCAAGGAAGAAGTGACAGCATCCGACACAGAAATCCAAAGACTCTGGTATTCAGGCTGGCTGAGGGCTACCTGCAGGCAGATAACCCAAATGCGATAACTGAAACATGAAGAACATCAATGACATCTACCACAGTCTGTACACAGGCCAAGGTACGTATTTGCAATACACATACTGCTGACAATCACCATAAGTACACAGACCCCACTATTATATACACAACCGCAGAATGCCCACGTTATGTCCTCAGAAATAACCTCTAATATACATAACATATCTAGCAGTCTGATATCTGACTGGCTTGTTATTAGGTATGATGTCAATAAATAATGGTGTACAATACATATGCACCTCTTACTGCATGCCATATGTACAAAGGTTGACAGACTTGTGGTTGGAGCCACAAACACTGGGCCAATATTGGCCAACGTTACCAACATGGGCAACCAGTGTTTCACACCAGAGGATCATTCCTTGTTGGTTAGATCCAACCACAAGCTAATCACCCTAGACATCCACATCCCACCCCCACCCCCCATTAGGGAAACCACCGTAAATATTTTTTCCAAAGCCAACTTCACACTTCTTAAGATAGAAGTGGCAATCTTCACGACACCCATGCTGATGGACAATAGAGGTACAACTGCTGAATCCCATACAAATGCACTTTATAAGCACTTACACAAGGGCATGGATCGTGCAATCCCTAACCGAACCAAGATGCTATCCTCCAAAAAAAGGAAGCCAATCTGGTGGTCCCCTGCCATAAACAAACTCTACAAGAGAAGAAAGAAACTGTTGCAAAAAAGAATAAAATTCCATGATTGGAGGAACTCCCTGGTCAGGCTCAGTAAGAAGCTGACATCCTTCATTAAATCCTCCAAAGCTAGTTATGAAAACAAAATCACCACTGATTCTAAAGACAACCACAAAGCATTCTATAGCTATTGTCAAGAGTCTCACTGGCAACATACAGATCTGCTCTGAGTTACAGCACAATGGCACTAAATATACAGAACCAACTGATATTGCCAACATCCTGGCAGATAGGTTCAGTGCTAACTTTACCCCTCTCTCATCCCTTAAAGGGCCCATCTCTATACCAGAAGAATGCAAAGTTCTTGTAATCACAGCTGCAGAGGTAAAACGCACACTCTCCAAAGACAAGAACAGAGCATCCATGGGACCTGACAACATCCCAGGCTGCATTTTACATGAACTACAGAACAAACTGGTACCCCACCCTAAGTACCATGTTCAATCGTAGCCTCACCACAGGCTTTGTGCAAACTGAATGGCGCACAGCAATGGTTATCCCACTCCACAAAGGGGGAGCCACCACAGACCCCTGGAACTACCACCCCATTAGCATGATGAGCCTGGTTTGCAAGGCTATGGAATGTATCATCATGGAACTTATAAACAATGACATTGGGAATCTCCAAACTCTGGACCCTACCCAATTTGGGTTTTTAAAAGGCAGATCATGTCTCCTAAACCTGATAGACTTCTTTGAAGCGGTTACCAAAGTCATAGATGAGGGTAAGGTGGTTCACATAGCCTATCTAGATCTTGCCAAGGCTTTTGACACCATCCCCCACTCTGGAATTATAGATAAACTCACTAAACTAGGTATAAATCCCTGTGTCACAAGATGGGTTGCCAACTGGCTCACTGACAGAACACACACTGTGAAAGTAGCAGACTAAATCCAACTTCAGACTTCAGACCAGTGACAAGTGGAGTACCACAGGGTTCAGTCATGGGTCCTCTCCTGTTTGTTATCTACCGCTGTGAAGTACAGGCTAACACAGAAGGTCTTTGGCTAACAAAGTTTGCAGATGACAGCAAACTAGGAGCCATAATCAAAACTCCTAATGATGTGAACATCCTACAAAAGGCCTCACTGAGACAGATGCCTGGTGTCAAAGCCATGGCCTCAAGCTCAATGCCAAAAAGTGCATTGTCATCCCTTTTGGTAAAAACTCTGTACCGATGAACTACCACATAGGGGGTAGTCTACTTAACACCGAAAGTGTGATAAGAGACCTTGTGACACAGGTGGACAGTAGTCTCTCCTTTGATAATCACATTGCCACAATAGTCAAGAAATCAGTCTATGTGGCACACATCATCAGAAAAGGTTTCTCATCCAGGAAAAAAGAGGTCATTGTTCCCCTCTAGCTACAGGTCTGTCTGTGCATACTACTCCTAAAAGTTTGCAGCACAAACTAAAAGGTTTCTGAGGAGGTGTGGCATTCACAGGATGATACTTGTACTGGAAGTGCCTAGGGGCTCCCAACTTGACATTTGCTGGGTGTCCCCAAAATGCTAACACCAGTCCTGATAACCAAAATCAGTTATAGTGGAATGTAGGAAAAGGTACTAGTCTGATTAGCAACGAGCTTCTCTTTAAATAAGATACACCTTATTTGGGCTAAGACATGCTTGTGTGATTACATTCTAGGTAGCTGTATGGAGTGCATCTACATTACATTCATGCAATGTCATACTATTTACTTTCGAGTGCATGGGCATTTTCCTTACATGGTTTGGCCAGTCTAATATTCTTCCCTGTATGGAGATGTTGCATTATTCTTTTAACTAGATTACCCCTCAGAGCTCAACAATATTTTAGGCAGTCTTGGTGTGCAAGCTCTCGACATGACAAGCTTATGGTCACAAAATTGAAAATGACAGTAGCTGGGAACAGATTAAGCTTCTTGAATGCAACTGAAATAAGGCAAAATTAAATTGCTGTCTGTGGCAAGATTCTCAGACATTGTGCATACTGCATGGGGGCAGTACACAGGGAGTAACCATTAAAACCATATACATACCCATCCATAAATATATTGACACTATAATTTAAATTCTTAAGTATACTAATAAAGGTGGTATATTTTCAGTCAACCAAGAACTCCTATCACTGCAGTGTTATAGGAATCAGTGGTGCACTAAATTCCACAGCAGATGACATACGTATCTACAAAGACATTCAGCTATAGCTTTGAAACCTCAATACTATACTAGGCTATGAGAGGATCCAACATTATATCATATCCTCATGAAGAAGTAGATGAGCACAATGAAGAACTGTAGCTCCAAGGACCCAAATAACAACCCCGGAAGTTTTACTAGTGCTGTACAATATTCTCTACTACAGGGTTTGTTTACCAGCTATGACAAAGATCCAAAGTGGTTCCTATTCAAATGGAGGGTCTACTGCTTCCTTTGGCAAGTACCAAACAATTAGTGTAATCAGTAAAATGTGGAAGGTAGAAGAGGAAAATTGTACTTGTTCAGGTAGGCATGGGTGGCCTTTTGCATCCGGATAATAATCATTATGTAATTATGAGATAATATGTCACTGGAAAAAATAGTATCGTGGCATATCAATAAATACACATTAATGACAATAAAAAAAGTCAATGAAACCAGACAGTGAAATGAGCAATGATATTTGGTTATTACCAATATGGGTTAGTTTTGCACCCCGCCAACTTTAATGTCCTCTATCCTCTAATCAGACCACAAGTCGTAATTCTTAAACTCTTAGTGCAAGAAATCTGAACAAAGCCTAAACTGTGTGACAAGACACATAAAAGCGGGTTGTATTTTAAATTTTGCTATTATAAATTTAGAAAAGGTTTCTCGTCCGGGAAAAAAGAGGTCATTGTTCCCCTCTACTTGTCACTCATTAGACCCATTATAGCGCATAATGCCCTTTTGGTATGTACCTCTATAAAGGCATCTACAACAACTGGAAAGGCCACAGAAATACCTCACAAAGAGGATTACCAGTCTCAAACAGATGCCCTACATAGACCATCTCAAAAAACTCCAGCTTTACTCCGTCGCATATCGCCTACTCAGAGGTGACCTCTGCCTAGCATACAAAGCTATGTCAAACCCAGAGCTGTTGGACATGCTCCACTTAGAGAAATCACAATCCCTCTGAGCTACACACTCTAGGGACCTAAACCTTATCACCACACTAAACAGAACATGCTAGAGGGATAGATTCCTGTCCCAGAGACTTCCCATACTCTGCAACACACTACCTATAGGTTCATAGGTAGGTACTAGGCTATCAGCCTGAGGGCCTACATAAGCCTAGCCAACAAGGTTCCCTGGCTTATGCCATCCAAGAAAGTTATTTTCCTGTGCCACTGTCGAGCAGTCTATATATATATATATATATATATATATATATATATATATATATATATATAGATATATATATATATATATATATATATATCAAACAAAGCTCATTAGCACTCTTCCAGAATAATCTTGATGATTGGATGGGAAATAGCAAATTAACCCCGGAGATCAGCTCTGGGAGCTGTACTCGACAGGGGCACAAGAAAATAATTTTCCTGGGTGGCAAAAGCCAGGGTACCTTTTTGGCTAGGCTTATATAGGCCCTAGGGCTAATAGCCTAGTACCTATCTATGAACCTGTGAACTAAATGCAATCTTGGGTATTGACTAGTACCTCCACTGTATTACATTGGGTTTAAACGGCTAGGTCAAAAATGACCTCCGGGGCAATAGTCTAGTAATCGCTTATGATCTCCTATGACTCTATGATTACGCCGATCAGGGGCACAAACACACAGGATCTTGTCCTCACAAATATGGGATAATGCTGCAAATCACTTAGTGTAATGTCCTCTGTGGAGTGGTTAGACCTCAAAATGGTCTTCTTTGTAGTAAAAATGTATTTATTATTATTTATAAAATAATTATTTTATTATTTATAAAACCCAGAACACCAGCTAATCCTAGAATGTTTAGGCATTATTCTAAGGCTCACAGTTCCATACATGCTTTTACCTGATAATGTGACAAACATTTCAATGTGAGGAATGCTATAAAAAGGTGGCTAAATTATCCGCAAATCCCCCTTTCAGAACCCAGTACTGTATAGCACCAAAAGCCTACATTGGTTAGAACTAAACCCAGCAACTAACCTATACAGAGCTTCTTCACACCTACTCACCTGCTAATCCAGTACTAAATACCATTCTACTCAACTATGTTCATACTCCATCAATAAGATTCAGGGAATAAAAACTCTTTCTGTCTATAGCCCTATCAAATCTGCAGGCCATGATCTATATTTATACCATGTTGCTAAGGCCTTATCTATATCCATCAAATCAATATCCTCCCTCCAGTCCTTCAAAACTATTCAGAAGTACTTAGCCAAAATCTGTCTCGTTTTTTGCCCAACCTCAAGATAATTTGTTTGTGTCTTTCGGCTTTTCCTGGTTAGGGGTCGCCACAGTGGAACTCCGGTCCGCTAATGATTGGCAGTTGATTTTTACATACTGGCTTGCCAGGCCTGATGCACAACCTTCAACAAAGGTACGCCCATTCAAGCATGTCTCCATGCAGAAGACGCTCTAGCTGAGAATCTAACCGGACAGCGTCTTACTGTGAGGTGACAACCCTACGGCAGCACCACCACCGCATTCCCAACCTCAAGATAATGATATCCCTAAATATAAACAACTTCCTAATCATACCTTACACTTCCTGACTTGCCCTTTTCACTCACTTCCTAACTTTGTATAGATAAAAATGCACAACTACCCAGTTAGACTTTCCTGGTAGTGAGATGTCAGTAAACAAATATCATATTGGGCCTTGTCCTTACAAATGTTTCCCCTGCCTACACACCACTAATATAATATAATATAATATAATATAATATAATATAATATAATATAATATTACAACTTGTGATTGCAACAGCTGCCCAACTGAAAACAAGAAAATTACATCCAGATAATGAAATCTGTGGAAATAACTGGCTTACCCACACAACAAGAAAAATCATCAGACTGAAAAAATATGAAAGCAATATTACTGGTCATTAACTACTTTATACCGTTCAACTATCCCTGATTTTGCCTCACATTATTAACCTTCTCCTTATAAAATGTTTTGATTTTCTGGTAAATCCATGAAGATTACAGTCTGTAATGTCAAGCATTACAGTTTCATACATAGTCTTTAGGAAATCCATGTGCAAAACCCAGTTGTTCTCCTACTAACTTGAGTTAGGGCAATATTTAAAAGTTATACCTGATTTTGGACTTGTAAAAACTCTGGTGGTCATTAGTCACGTATCAATCTACTAGTAGTTATGCACCAAACATGGCACAACTATGCACTGAATGCATCATTAAAACTTATTTCTTCCTACAACATATACTCCAAATTCAAGATTGACATAAGTAATAAAAGGCAATTTAAATAACCTCATACATAAAAATGTACAACTAACCTGTAGCATCCTTCATTAGGCTTGTAAGCATATACCAGAATGTTTCACTGGAGCCATCCATGTTCTTGTGTGAAGTGCACCATTGTTTCCTTTGAGACAGCAGGAAAACCTACCCAGTATCTGAGCAATAAAACATGGTCATAATCACTTTCACACATAGCACCAGGAGGTAAAGTGACAACTCTGTTTTCACAACCCCACAACAAAACTAATTCTGAACTTATTGTCACTATCCACAAAAGGAAAAGGCAATAATCTTAGTTATTTAAATATATATAGTGGCAATACAGTACAAACATTTTTTTTAAATTTCATCAACATCTGCTGGATTGTTGCTATTAAATTGTTGAAAGGTGTAAAAGGTGTTTAAGCATTTTAGGATTTTTGCCTTTACTACAAATGAATCTGTAATTTAAGTAATTATGTATGGATAATTGTCAAACTGTTTTTAAAGTTGGTTATAATAGTTGTTTAATATTTACTACAAAGGAAAAGCTTGTAAGTAAATAGCAAAATATGTTCTTAATTGTTTGATTGAAAGACTAATTACCTTGTTAATTGGCAAGGTTCAGTATAAATATATCCATTGAAATGTGTAGTATTTGTCTTGAGAAAGCCTGGGAGAGCCTAGGTGGCGCTTGATACATTGGATGTGTTTTACTTTTGTTTTGAGTCGCCATCAGTCTACTATTTGGATTAAATTCATTATCAGCACTTGGTTCTCAGTTTTTTGGACTACATCTTTGCTTACCAGTTTGGTATTTGGTGCTTTACATTGTTTTTGTGTTCGTTGTATAAAAATAAATAACTAATAAACCACAAGAACCCTAAGAAATTAATATATCTTCTTAGTAGGGCTTAAACCCTGCAGAGCAAAGCAAAAAGAACATGACAAACCTCCTATAAAACCATACCACCAAGCAATCAGTTGAAAAATAGCCAGTTAGCAATAGAGATAACACTCCTTCATTAACACGAACAGACAGTGAAACTACTACTGCACTCATAGTCCAGGAAAATGAGCAACCTGTAAAGAATTAAACATATAATACAAAGCTTTACACTATATAAACCATTCAACATGGAAACAAAGTACATCACATACTGCCCACTTAAATTTCTCCAGTAATGAAACCAAACATGAGATGTCATCAATAACATGCAGTTTAAATCTAAATCTCCCAAACATAGAAATGTTCACTTACCTGAAATGTACAAGTGTGTAGTCTAAACAAGTCCCATTAATTCTTCGAACAGCCATCTCCCCAAGTTAACTCCTTCTCCAGCAGGCTTACACAGACTTTAAAGAACAGTTTAACCAGCATAATATTGGCATTTTCTGCAAAACTAACTCCAAAATTCAAGTGACCTATAGCAAACAGTGACAGTCATTTATAATCCCATTTTCACCAACCAGAAATAATAAAATTCTTTAAAAAAAACTATTAATTTAATAAATGCTGCACTAACCTCTTGTCCAACCTTCCCTTATGACTTGAGTTCCACAACTAAGCAGAATTCTGTAGAGCGACACACATTTCATACCACAGCATACCCACCCCCAAAAAATTAAGCCAAGCCTTATCTGACTTTACTACTTTGCAATGAATGCACAAATAGATTATACTGGTTAACACATTTAAATGCATAAGGCATTTTTAACAGCTCAGCATTTAAATGTCTCATTCAATGAAATGAAAGTCAATAAATAGCAAGCCAGAAACCAATGCACTTAACACCTCATCAAGTTGGATATGATCATTTTCACCTCTGCTGGCACCCATTGTTTAACCCAGTATGTCCAAGATCAGAAACATTTAACAGAAAGCCAAGGATGACTGTAGCAATTATAGAATAATTAACATGCAAAACCAATTGACTCAGGCTTCTTTTACCACAAACTGAAAATGATGTAAGTATTTTTTATATAATTAGTCAATGTTGTAGTTAATGTAATAAAATACAAGAAACTAAATTTTTCAGTGCAAACTGACATCTGCCCAAAATGATAATTAACATATCTATACAGTTGTAAGAGACCTATTTATATACTTTATTTATTTATTCCAGTTCGGTGACCGGGGAGGTCCACTGGGCTAAAAGCCCATTTTCAGTGGAGGCCGGGGGAGAAAAGCTCCATAATAAATTACATGACATAATAATCACACAATTACAAAATATAAATTGATTTACATACTAATTAAATCTTGGATGATTATATGATTATAGAAACAGTCCAGGAGGATGCTAGGCAAATTGTATAGGGATGGGAGAAAGTGTTAGTTACATTAGAGATGTAAGAAAAATATGGAAGGTATGAAGACTTGTAAAACACTTGGAGCAGATGTTAAAAAAAATTTCGATGAAAATCATGGGAACCACAAATAACAGCTGCCCAAGAGGAAAGCTGAGAAACAGAGGCTGGCATGAGAGGAAATGTATTCTTTGCAATGACAAGCTTTATAAAGCAGGACAGCAGGAATTTGTGTTGAGAATGGCCGACCTGAATGCACATATCAGGATAGATAGAATAGGATATGAGGACTGCCAGGGTCCACATGGGTGGGGCAGTAAGAATACAGATGGAGAGGCCACTATAGACTTCTGTCTGGCAAATGGCTTGATAGTATCAGACTTCCTTCTACTAAGGAAAGGACAATGGGCTACAATCAGTGATTGTAAATGCATCCCCAGTGAAACAGTAAGCACACAGTAAAAAACACTGGTTGCCACAATCAGGTGCAAGCAGTGGTCAAACAAGGCTTCCACAGTCAACAGAGACCAGGCTGAAGATATAGAAGATGACTGGAGAGAAATCACAACAATTCTAGGAATTGCTTAAGGCTCTAGCACCTCAAGAAGAGGAGTAAATAACTTGAGTTGAAAGGACTACAATGGAGTCCCACAGGTTTCTGTCCTGGGTCCTCTCCTGCTTGGTATCTACTTCTCTGAAGTTCAGGCCAACACGAAAGGACTCTGGTTGACAAACTTTGTAGATAATAACTCTCTAAGTGATGTTGACATCCTAAAGACATGCCTCACTGAGACCAATAACTGGTGTTAGAACCATGGTCTTAAGCTCAATGCCAAAACAATGTCGTCATCCGCTTTAGGACAAACCCAATTCCCATGAATTACCACATTGGTGGTAGTCCACTGAACACAGAAGGCATTACCTATCCACGTAAACCTGTACAAATTGCTGAAGGAGTCATTAATGGGCACATTGTGGGTGTTGCAAAGAGCACTTCTGCCTGACATCCAAGATTTAAAAACAATTTCATTTACTTTAATCATACTTTGACTTAGTAATGGGGTCCATTCCCATCATGGTATTAGAAACCAAAAAGGTATGGAGAAAATAAACAAATTAAATTAAGGCAGATATCCAATTGCCACTGCACAACTTTTCCCACCAGCAAGACCTAGGACGACCTGTCCAGACAACTTTCAGAAGACTAGCTTTTATTACCTCCTGAGAAATGGCCACAAAGGGCACTAGTGACCCATCCAGGTAGCCTCAGGTGTCCCAGCAAAAAAGCAACAGGTGTTGCAGCCTGAAGGTAAGGGTGGCCCCAACACCAGTTCTTGGCCTCACCACGACGTCTTTCACAACCTTCTTGGCAGAAGCATGGCACAATAGGAAAAATCATTGCATGGTTTTGCTACAAACACAAACATAGCTGTATAGTGGGCTGGAAAAGTTATCATGCACACTTCACTTCTGACAGTGTCCCTCCCTCCTTCTGTGTTACCAAGTCTTGTTAAACTGTCAATCCTAGGTATATAAGTAAAGGAGAGAAGACAGTAGAAGAAGACAATACAAAAAAAAAATTTACAATACATGCTTAGCTCAGTCTCTCTAACCACTTCCCAATCACAAAATAGGTCAAAATATTGCTACCTTAGATCACTGTACCAGAGCGGGCAGTGCTTACTAAAATGGGTAATGCAAATGGCACTACTCACTATCCTAGGAACCTCTTGTCAGATGTCTACTTTCTGCAAGGAAGTATCTTACTGCCTTAGCATGGGCTCTTCAAATTTCATTAACAGAAAGAACAATAAAGCCTTGCACACCATGCTGAACCCTGCATTCAGATCTACCCAAAGTATCCATGGCTACTCACTCAGATCCACCTGTAGAACAATACAAAAGCCCCATGTGCACAGATGTATGTTTGTGGATCACAGGCTGAGCAACGCAGAGCTGCATAACAGAAATACTATACAGCCTTAGTGCTGCACCACAGCACTAAGAAAGGATATAGCACTGCATGTTGGTGATGCAGGTGTATACATGCACTATATACAAATAATCGCACATGCTTTGTGATCACAGTACCATGTATGTCTGCTTATAGAATATATTAGCAGCAGAATTGTTATTGCATTATTTAGAAACAGTGACATTGGGTAGCTTCATTAGCATAGATACCATATTAATTGGACCTTATTAGAACACTCATCATTAGCAGGCATTTTCGTTTCATTCTGTGATTACAGTTGGGAGATAAGCTAAGCAATATAGGCAAACATGACAGGTAGTAAGGTGTTTGATTTATCAAAACATACCCCGAAAAAAAAACAAACCTGAAAGAAAATAATGACTTGACCGACCTGCAATTTACGTGCGCTGTGCATGACCAGTACAAGGATTTACATTTTTCTTATTATATTCAACAGCAGGAGTGGCCTTAGGTCAACTGGTGCCCTATGCAAAAGGCCTCCATGGCACACCACACCACATCACCCAGTGCCTCCATCCTAGTCTACCTACACCAAATAAACACTGGAAAAGTGCCCCTGCTAGAGCGGTACCCTAGGCGGCCACCTAGTTGGCCTCTGCCTAGAGGCCGGCTATGTTCAACAGTAAAGCTTTGGATAGATCCAACAGATGTTGCTTTCCCTTGCCATTCCGTGTCAGCTTTTTTTTTTTTTTTTTTTGCTTCATGCAACCTTTATTGTGATTGTGTGTACTAACAGGAAATTAACGCAATATCTGTAGATATCCGAAGCTTTGCTGTTGAAAATTTGAGGAAATGTAAATCTAGAAGTGGCCCTGCACATCCCACAATGGACATGCACTGGCTCAAAATGTAAAATGATGCGTGCTAGTAGTTATGACGTGCAATTGTCTTGCATGCAACAGCATGTGAAAATATAGAGCTTTAAAAATATACATGACCCTATATAATGCCGTACAACTAGAGTACTGGTATGAAGGAGCAGAAAATGCAGGTTCTGTAAAGATGCATACTGTTCCCATGGCTGCCACATTTTGTCAACTGTATTTGGCTACTAACCAAATATTACACTTTTCCACATTAGAATGTACTGCTTAAAATAGTATTTACTTCAAAAAACAATGTCAAAACAAGTACGGAGCATCATGTGAAAGCAGAGAACTGACAAGCTGAGTGCCTTATTGCTGAGGGAAGTAAAACAGGGCTAGAATAGAGGTTTTTAACATTTTTGAAGAAACTTGATGCCGTGGGTAGTGTTTGTTAGGACGACATTATTGATGTCACAAACTGGGAGGTGATTCGTAAGTGGGTGGCAGTGTTTCATCTTTGGTCCGAAGCAGAACTAGGATTTTAGAAATGAGATAGTGCCCCCTTTAATTGGAAAATCCCAGGCCCAGATGCAGTACCTAACTTTTGGCTGAAAGTATTAAGATCTTTGCATGAAGATTTAGCTATGAGTAAGAACTATTTATATGTGCACCCCGAATAGACACCATCCTGGTTAACAGGAGAAACAATACTCTTACTTAAGAGTGAACCTGCAAGCTACCCTAAAAATTACAAATGAATAATTTGCCTTCTGACGACATATAAGCTATACACTGGACTTGATGATGACAGAGTTTATAGTCATTTAGACGAAAACTCAACTATGGCAGTAGAACAAAAGGGCAATAAAAGAAAATCCTATGCAACAAAGGATCATTTGTTGTTAAATAAAGTCATAGTGGAGAACTGTAAAAAGGTGAAGAATCTAAGTATAGCATGGATTGCCTGCAAAAATGCATTTGATAGTATCCCACATTCATGGATAAAAGAGTGCTTAAAAATATACAAGATACACCCTCGGCTGATCGACTACATTACAGTGACCATGAAGCAGTGACAGACCACTTTGCAATTAAGCCATAATAAAGGACAAATTGTTATCCTAGGGATAAAAATTCAAAGGGAGATATTCCATGGTCACTCTTTGTCACAGCTGCTATTCTGCCTTGCCCTTATCCCATTAAGCTGTCGGCTTAACAGCTTAGGCCATGGCTATAATTTGGCACCTAGAAAACAAAGTGTGAAGACTTCTCATCTTCTCTTTGTCAATGATTTAAAACTGTATAGCTCATCAGATGAGGAACTGAAAGCACAACTGCAAGTTGTCAAAACTTTTTCAGATGATATAAGAATTTCATTTGGTCTTGACAAATGTGCAAAAGCAACTTTTCAATCAGGAAACTGCAGCATCAGGAAAACATCAGTTTGGGAAAAGAATGTGATATAAAAGAACTTGAACAAGACAGAGTGTATAAATACTTGGGAACTGATGAAGAATCAACAATAAAACATGAACAAATGTGAATAAAACTTAGTAAAAAATACTTTAGAAGGCTTAAATTAATTCTGAAAACAGCACTGACATCTAGGAACAAAATCCAAGCCATAAGCCAATTTGCTCTTCCTGTCCTAACTTTCAGTTTTGGAGTGATTGATTGGCCCCAAAACATGTTTGGATAGATTAGATAGGAAAACAAGAAGGATGCTTCATGCTCACCAAATCTTTTTTGGCTTCTCTTGGTTAGGGATCGCCACAGTGGATCACCGGTCCACTAATGATTGGCAGTGGATTTTTACGGTGTCAAGTTGCCAGCCTGGTGCCCAATCTTCAGAGAAAGCACACCCCTGCACCTACTGGCATGTCTTTTAAAGTTCACTTGACCATGGGGAGGACATGCAGAATTTGCAAAGAAGTTACTCCAGCTGAGAATCAAACTGGAGAACCTCTTGCTATCAGGCAACAATGCTAACCACTGCACCACCATGGCCAATTACCAAGATTATATATTCCCCGTTCCGAAGGAGGGCTGGGCCTCTTTGAAATTGATTACATGTATATATCTGCAATTGTGGGACTCCACACATATCTGCTGACCTCACAAGAGCCAAACGTAGTGAAGGTTTTAAAACAAGAGGAGAATAAATCTAAGATGACTTCTCTGCTTAATCTGGCAGAAGCATATTGGCATCAAGCATGAATGGAAATCATAACTGAAGTAGATAAAAATCAGGCAGCAACTGAATGTGGCAAAAAACAAAAGAAAGAATATAAGGAACAGGACCAGATGAGAAGGCAAGAAATTAAAAAAGACTAAACAATGAGAGACATTTGAGTTTTAGCCATATATCCTTCATAAAAATGCCTGCAATTGCATTATTCTATCAAAGATGACCATAAATGGATACAAATATTTGTTTGGAACTGTAGCAAGCCCATTTTATATTTTTGACAAAAGGGCTACAGTTATATTATGATACATTGGATACAGTAAATAGTTCAGAGATTCTTACATGATCGCAAATGTAAAAAAAAGTATTAATACGAAAAAAGACGTGTTTGAAACTTTAGCAAGCCGTTTGTCAGAAATGTACAATGAGCTTGCTACAATTAGATTCCAACACTGTAAGCCTTTCAGTGTAATTGACATGACAAGATTACCTCTCAACCATGCAGATTTTCACCTCATATATGTGGTCTCTTTCTCATACAATTATTGGTTTTCTGGCAAATCAAGGAGTACTGAAGGGACTAAATAATAAGACATTTGGGTTTCAGGCTGCACACCCTTCATAAAAATGCATGCTAATACATAACCTGTTACTCAGAATGACCCGAAATGGTTAAAAAAAGAAAGGAAATAGAAAAGATCTGTTTGTTACTGTAGCAAGCCTTTATATGTCTTGCAAAGCATTTGCTACAGCTATGCTCTGCCACATTAATGCAGAGCTTTAGTGCTTCTTACACGAATACAGATATTAAAATAAAAAACGGTAATGATCTGTTTGTAACTTTAGCAAGCCCTTTGCCAGAAATGTAAAATGAACTTGCTATAGTAATATTCCAAAACTGTAAGCACTTCTGACATGACCAGATTACACCTGAACCATCCAGATTTTCTTCTCATATGTGTGGTCTCACCGTCTTGGTAAAACTCTTTGTTTTCTGGCAAATCAACTAGCAATGAAGGGACTAAATAATCACAGATATTTGAGTCACAAGCTGCACACCCATCATAAAAATGCATGCTAATGCATAACCAGTTCAACATAAATGGATAAAAAAGCAGTTATCTGTACACAACTGTAGCAAGGCCGTTTTACATTTCTGGCAAAGGGCTTGCTACAGTTCCATTGTGATACATTGGATAAGTAAGCATTTTGGTGCTTCGGCGCTTCTTACGTGACCGCATATATTGAAATAAAAAGGAATGAAATGATAATTTTGTAACTGTAGCAGAACATTTTATATTGGTGGCAAAAGGCTGCTACAGTTATGTAGCACTTCTTACATGAACGCAAATGCTAAAAAGAAGATGGCAATAATCTTTAACTGCAGCAATCCCTTTGCTAGAAATGTAAAATGACTTGCAAGAGTTACATTGTGATGTTTTAAACATTTCAGTGCTGCTGACATTAACTCAAAGGCGGGAAATAAGAAGTTATGTACCTACCATAACGTTCCATGTTAGTTGTCTTCTCTCGCCTTCTTTCTTGCTTGATGGGTTCGGAGCCGATCCCTCGGCTCCGACTCGGCACTTGCTTTAGCTCGAGAACTCCTTTTACCAGCTCGAGGCAGCCCCATATCCCATGATGCAAGGCAGGAAGTACCCAGATCTCGTTTGTTGACAAAAGGGCAATAACACCAAGCATAAACAATACTTCCCAAAGGAAGAAGAAACTTACAAATGGAAAAAGGACCAGGTCTGAATGGTCTTTAGTATTATAGTTTCTTATACAAGGTCTGTCCAGGCCAGGGGGAAGGAGGGAGGGTCGCAAGAAAGAAGGAGAGAAGACAACTAACATGGAACGTTATGGTAGGTACATAACTTCTTAATGTTAAGTTGTCAATCTCGCCTTCATTGCTTGATGGGACCGTCCCTAGCACCTCTATCCTGGGTGGCTCAATGGAACAAACTCTTGAGGACTGTAGAGCCAAAACTGGCTCTGTCCCTGGAGGCCAAGTCCAATTTGTAATGGGAAACAAAAGTGTGAGGAGTGGCCCAAGTGGCCGCTGCACAAATAGTGTCTAAAGGCAGTCTAGCTTGAAAAGCTGTAGAAGTAGCTAAACTCCTAGTTGAATGTGCTTTAGGTTTTGAGCACAGCTGTTTTCCCCTGATCGTATAAATTTCAGTGATGACCGAAGAAAGCCATCTGGACAAAGTCACTTTAGAAACAGGAAGGCCTTTTTATTATCCGCATAGGAAACAAAAAGTTGATCAGATTTTCATAAATTTGTTTGTTCTGTCCACATAATATCTAAGCTTGCCGTGGGCGCGAAGATAATGTAGCTTTTGTTCAGCTCTATCTGTACAGTTAGGAAAAATACAGGGAGATCAATAGATTGATTCAGATTGTTTTTCAAGCGACCTTAGGTAAAAGGATGGATTAGTTCTCAAAGATACTCTGTCTTTGTGAAAAACCAAATAGGGGGGTCGAACCGAAAGAGCATGAAGTTCAGACACCCTCCTGGCAGATGTAATAGCCACTAGGAATAAAGTTTTCCAAGAAAGATATTTCAGGGAACAAGAAACAGCTGGCTCGAAGGGGAAGAATCAAGGATGTCAGCACTAAATTTAAATCCCACTGAGGAGGAGGATTCTGATTGGAGGCTTTAGTAGGAAAATTCCTTTCAAAAAGGCCCTGCAGAGCCTATGGGACATAATATTATGATCTGCTATCCCGACATGAAAATTAGAAATAGCAGCCAACTGAACTCTGACTGTGGAAGAAGAGGAGCCTGCATGGAAAATCTCTGCTAAGAAGTCCAGAACTGCCTGAACAGGGCAGTAAAAGGATCAATATTTTGGGCCTTAGCCCAATAAGAGAAACGTTTCCATTTGCTTGTGTAAATCCTCCTGGTAGAGGATTTTAGTGAAGTTACTATGATATCTCTAACTGGGTTAGAGATCAAAGGAAGCCTGGCTAAGGAAGGAAGTGGAGCAACCATGCTGTGAGGTTGAGAGAAGGGATTGACCGGTGCAGCTGACCGGATTGGTGAATCAGTAGATCTGGCACTGGGTCCAGATGCCACGGCTGCACCAAAAGGTGATGATGGAGGAACGGGAACCAAACTTGTCGAGGCCAGTAAGGGGCAATGAGAATCAATTTGGCTCTCAAAGCGGTAGCTTTCTGGATCACCTGAGGGATCAGAGGAAAAGGAGGGAAGGCATAAAGAAGTCCCTGGGGCCAATCCTGGGTCAGAGCGTCTCTGGGGGGATGGCCTGATAGAGGGAAGAGGCTGAAGAAGTCTGGACATTTGCTGTTTTGGGGAGTAGCAAAAGATCGCAACATGGACGACCCCATTCCAGAAAAATCTCTTCCGCTATGGATTGCTTGAGAGACCACTCGTGAGGCATGAGAATAGCTCTGCTCAATCTGTCCGCTATAATGTTGGTTTTCCCAGGGATATGCGTTGCTACCAGAAACCGATGAGAGGAGATCGACCATTGCCATAGTCTGAGCGCTTCTCGACACAAGGGGTAGGACTTGGTTCCGCCCTGTTTGTTGATATACCAAACTACAGACATGTTGTCTGTGTGGACTGCAATTGTCCCTACGGGAAGAAAGTCGTTGAGGGCTTGCAACGTTAAAAGCACTGCTCTCATCTCCAGGACATTTATGTGCAGATGGTACTCGACGGTTGCCACGCCCCATGAACCATCCTGCCCTGATAATGACCCCCACCCGATCAGGAGGCATCCGTGGTGACAGTGGCTATCGGGACGGAGGTACAAAGCACCTGCCTTGGTGAACCTGAGACGATGTGATCCACCAAGCAAGATGTTCTTTGCATGTTTGTGTCACCAGAATCTGGTGACGCATTGGGAGTTGCTGGTATGACCACTGTGTGAACAGCATCCACTGAAGGAGGCGCATGTAGAATCGAGCCAGGGAAGAAGAGTGATGGCCGCAGCCATAAGACCTAACACCTTTAGAACCATTCTGGCCTGTACCTTCTTGCTGGCCAGAATGATCCTGACATGAGTCTGAATGTCTGAAACTCTTTGTTCTGTAAGGGTAGCTGACATCCGAACAGTGTTTAAGTTTGCCTATGAAGGTAATAGACTGGCAGGGCGATAAGGATGATTTTTCGTAGTTGACTGAGATGCCCAAATGAGAACAAAGGTCTATTGTGTAATCCCTGGCTTGTATAAGCTGATGCCTGGTGGTGGCTGACAGGAGCCAGTCGTCGAGATACGGAAACACCTGGAATCCTTGACGTCTCAGGTGAGCCGTGACCACTGCCATGCATTTGGTGAACACTCTGGGGCTGTAGTGAGACCAAAGGGCAGGGCTCTGAACTGGAAATGACTGGACCCCAGCCGAAAGCGGAGAAATCTCCTGGAGCGTCTGTGAATTTTGATGTGATAGTACGCATCCTGAAGATCTATTGAGCACATCCAGTTGTCCTTCTGTAAGAAGGGTAGAATTGACTGAAGAGTGACCATTCGGAATCTTGTCTTCCTGACAGACTTGTTGAGTCTGCTGAGATCCAATATTGGTCTCCAGTCTCCCGTCTTTTTGGGGACCAAAAAGAACCTTGAGTAGATTCCGGGCTCTGAATGGTCTATAACTGGCTGAATGGCTCTTTTTTGCAGTAGTTTTGCGATCTCTAACTCTGCAATGTCCCTTAGACCGGTGGTACATCTGGAAGGGAACTTGAGGGGAAGGGACTTTCCTCGAAAGGAATTATGTAACCCTTGGATATGATCGACTGTACCCATCTGTCTTGAGTGAGGGAATGCCAGGCTTCTGGGTACAGTGATAATCTTCCCCCGACTGCCTTCAAGGAGGGACAGCCGGGCAACACCTCAGGGATGCTGAAAGGGCTTCTCAGGAAGAGACTCCCTGTTGCCCTGATTCTTCGGACCCCTCTGCCTCTAGAGCGGCGTCTGTTGTTGTTACCCCTCTGCCTCTAGGGTAAACTGACCACGTGAATCGCGTGACTCCTTGAGATTTACGGAACCACATCTTCCCACCCTTCTGTCCTTTGGGATAAGGCCTAGAAGGGGTGGAAAACGGACTCCAACAGCAGAAAGAGTCTTGCCGTCCTGCTCACACCTGGTCAAGGTTTCCTTCACCTGAGGGCCAAACAAAGCTGACCCATCAAAGGGAGAATTTGTGAAGGACGCCTTAAAGGGATCCGCAAAATCACATAGCCGCATCCAGGCTTGGCGTCTAAGAGCCACACCTGTGCCTGCAGCTCTACTCGCTCCATCAGCAGCATAAGATATTAGCCGCATGGAGGAGTTAGCAATGGAATTGAGGGTTCCTAGCTGCGAAGCAATCTTTTCTTGGGCCCCTGCAGCTGTAGGATCCTGAACTACTTCTCCCAGCTCCTTCAGGATATCTCTCTGGAGTCTGGTGAAGTGACAAAGATAATTCAGCGAACGCATAGCAAAGGTCGCTGAGGAAAACATCCGCTTGCCATACCTATCCATGGTCCTAGAGTCCTTGTTAGGAGGATGGACAGGCACGGAAGGATCTGCAAGTTCCTTTTTGGTGGCCGCAGCCACCACCATGGCATCAGCGGGGACACCCTTGGTAAGGAATTGTTTGTCACTAGGGGCAGTTATAAATTTAGAAGGCCTCCTAGGGACTGGCTCTACAGAGTCAGGAGCTGTCCACGCCTGTCGTGCTATAACCTGCATAAGGGGGTCGAAGGCGGAGACACCCAGGAGGTGGAGGGCCGAGATCCAAACGCCTCTAGGTATACTGACTCATCCTCAGAGGGATTGTTGGTGGGCCAGTTTCCCCTCTGTTTCAGAAGTTCTAGGATGTCTGAGAAGGAGACATCCTCAGAGGGGGATCTAGGGATAGCCTCTGACTCATCAAAGTCAGTATCCGACGTGACAGACTCAGGGGAGTCTACATGCTTCCTCTTACAAGTCCTCTTCCTAGGAGGATCTCCCGAAACATCAGGAGAATCCTCGGAAGAGGGGAAATTCCCAATGGGGAAACCTGAGGCGGAGGATCTCTGGGTCCTGTAGCAAGAGAAGTGGCAGAGATGTCAACAGGTACAATAGAGGGAGGAGCTACGGGAAGAGACTGCTGACTGATACCAGTGGCCAGTACACTCTTCATCACCTCGAATGCTCCCTCCCAGGCAGGTCCGAGACCCGCTCCAAGAGCTAGGAACTCCGGGGCCACCGAAGGGAAGTCTCCGAGGCAGATGTCGGAGCCGAGCTCACCAAGGCCGAGGCTCCAAGGGAAGAGCGGGTTCGGACAAGGGTCCGATGCCACTCACCCCTCGGAGGAGACCATGGAAGCCCGACCACCGAATCCCTCTAAGGAAGAGGAGATAAGAGTAGGGGCTGAAGGAACAGAAGGGGTATCCGTCCTCCAGCCGTAGCAGTAACCATGCCCGAAGACTCCAACTCCAAGCTCTGAGGTAGAGTTGAAGGAGGAACTGTAACGGGGTGTGGACCAACAGTCGCCTGCTGAGACGGACTGTGTAGCATTTGGGCCAGTACCTGTGACTTGAGCAATCTACTGACCACTCTCTAGGTCATGGTCTGACAACCTGGATGACCTTGAAGATCGGCTCCGATGGCTCCGTTCGATAGAAGAGGCGAGGCCGAGCCGAAAGTATCAGCTCCAAGGAAGGGGACCTCGACCTCTTCCTGGAATGGGTCATCGGAGCCGATATTACTGATCCTGTCGGCACCGATTTCGGAGCCGGCAGAACGCCGATGTATCGGCTCCAGCCGGAGCCGATACAGCCACCAAAGTAACGGTGTCGGAGCCGATCGGAGCCGACACCGATGCCTGTGCCACATGGGTGTCGGAGCCGATCGGAGCCGACACCGATGCCCGTTAATGGGTGTCGGAGCCGGTCGGAACCGACACCACAGTGGTCAGCAGATTCGCACCGATAGCCATCGGCGCCGAAAGCTTAGTGGATTCAGAATCGGCTCCAGCCGAGCGATCTCGACTCTATACGAGTCGAGCCGAGGCCACAGGCTTAGAAACAGAAGCCTGGGTCTTGGCAGATTTAGTTGATTTTGTGGGGCCGACTTAGCGGAGAGCCCTCCGGCTTAAGAAGACCCCTGAGAATCAACTTATTCTTCTCCTGCAGGACTCTCTGGCTGAAGGAGTGACAAATAGCACAGGAGTCCTGCAGGTGAAGAGGGCCTAAACAGTACAGGCAAGAAGTGTGACCGTCTGTCAGAGACATATTCTGACAGCACGAGTCACACTTCTTAAAACCTGAAACCCTCTCTTTAGACATGGTGCCTAACAAAACACACACACACCAGTCCAATTAATTAAACTAATACCAAAAGGGTATTTAGTAAAAATCACCAACTCACACACCCTAACAGGGGGATGGGATAGGGAAATTAACTGACTAAAAAATTAAAAGAGACAGGGATTCTGTCAGAAAAAGTTAAATTTAAAGTTAAACTATCAAAACAAAAAGTTTTTAACTAAAAAGGGGCTTAAATGTCACAAATGTGAATTACTTACCACGAGCTGGTAAAGAGAAGACCTCCCAAGCGAACCGGCAAACGAGATCTGGGTACTTCCTGCCTTGCATCATGGGATATGGGGCTGCCTCGAGCTGGTAAAAGGAGTTCTCGAGCTAAAGCAAGTGCCGAGTCGGAGCCGAGGGATCGGCTCCGAACCCATCAAGCAAGAATGAAGGCGAGATTGACAACTTAACATAATATATTTTATAACTGTTGCGACTCAACAGAAATGTAACAACTC
Organism: Protopterus annectens; assembly: GCF_019279795.1. Taxonomy (NCBI): domain Eukaryota; kingdom Metazoa; phylum Chordata; order Ceratodontiformes; family Protopteridae; genus Protopterus; species Protopterus annectens. Next base: position 253,627,634 of record NC_056726.1, read on the forward strand.
CAACCTGATTGCTGCAGATGTACTCATATGCTGAAAGCCTAGGACTTAAAAACACTCTTAGTTCTTACTGAAAATCACTAGGAACTATAACATCAAAGTCTACATTTATGCACGGGAAACAAAACAGGAATGGGAGAGGGTATACAAAGGAAAGTTATACTTGGGTCGGACCTGACTGTGATGTCACAAAATGGGAGAAGTTTGAAAAAATGGGTGGCAACATTTACATTTCAGTCCGAAGAGATGGGTGGCAACATTTACAATTTGATCCGAAGCAAGGAACACAGTTTAGAAACAAGCCAGTGCCCTTTTAACATTGTTGTCTTTTATTTGCCGAACTTGGGTGTAACCTGTAAGACACATATTGCACCTTTCAACAATACCTTTTGTTGACTGGAGCTTCATGCATGTTTGATCACCTTGTACCTTGCTGGTGCTTTTCCATGCGAATAGAAAGCCCTGTCTTATATATTACCTGCAGTCATCCCTCTCCGTAAAGGAGGAGTGACTACAGACCCTGGAAAGCTACAGTCAACCCTCTCTATAAAAGAGGAGTGACTACAGACTCTGGAAATTATCGCCCCATTAGCTTGACAAGTTTGATATGGCCATAGAGCACATCATCATGGACTTAATTAACAAGGATATAGGGAATCTCCAAACTCTACATCCCATGCAATTTGGTGTTGTGAAAGGTAGATCATGCTCAACCTGGTTGACTTCTTTGAGTCAGTCACCAGAGCGGTGGATGAAGGTAAGGCAGTTCATACAACCTTCCTCGATCTGGCCAAGGCCTTTGATACCATTCCTCACTCAGGAATTACTGACAAAATCAACAAACTAGGCATCAACCCCTATATCATTAAGTGGATTGCAAATTGGCTCACAGATAGAACACACACTGTGAAAGTAGTGGACTCCAAGTCAGACTGCTGACCAGTCATGAGTGGAGTCCCACAGGGATCAGTCCTGGGTTCTCTCCTGTTTGGCATCTACTTCTCATAAGTCCAAGCCAACACGAAGAGACTCAGGCTGACCAGATTCACAGATGACTGCAAGTTGGGAGACATTATTAACTCCACAAGTGATGCAGACATCCTACAGCAAGTCCTCACTGAGACCAATGACTGTTGTGGAAACCATGGCCTTAAGCTTAATGCCAAAAAATGCTTCATCACCTTTGGGAAAAACTCATTTCCCACTAATTACCACATTGATGGGAGCCCACTGAACACTGAAGGAGTTATAAGAGATCTATGGACACCAGTTGACAGCAACCTCTCCTTTGATATCCACATTGCCACTATGGTGAGAAAGTCCTTCAATGTGGCACATCTCATTACTAAGGGTTTTCCATCCAGGAAGAAAGAGGTCATCATTTCTCTCTACTACTCCCTCATTAGATCAATCCTAGAGTATAATGCCCCATTTGGCATGTACCTCACTAGAGACATGCAGCAGGGGTCTATATTAGATTCTCAAAAGCTGACAATGTTGAATCTGACATTGTCGACACGAGAATAGCGAAACTGCCGAACATCGAACAAGTAAACGGAAATCTCCATAAGGGAAGATTTTCATTTACTTCAATGTAGTGCAGTCTCAGAATTGGTATATTTAAGTAGTGGGGGTGTGGGGGGTGCAGGGGGGCTTGCCCCCTCCCTACACCATTTATTTATTTTTTTCTGAACATTCAATGTTTTAACAGTTCGATCACTAAAGGTCAATCTTTAGTGATTCGAACTGTTAAATATTCAATGTTCTTATATAGACCCTGCAGCAGCTGGAGAGGCCACAGAAGCACCTCATGAAGAGGATCCTAGGCCTTAAACACATGTCCTACATGGACAGACTCAAAAAAATTCCAGCTATTCTCTGTCTCATATCGTGTACTAAAAGGCGATCACTGACTTACAAAGCCATGTCTGACCCAGCCCTGTTAGAAATGCTACATCTAAAGAAATCCCAATCCCTCCACACCACACACTCCAGAGGACTCAACCTCATTACCACAATCAATAGAACATGCTGGAGAGACAGGTTCATAACCCAGAGACCGCCCATGCTCTGGAATAGACTTCCCATACATGTCAAGCAGAGCACCTCACTAGCCCTCTTCAAGAGAAATCTTGCTGAGTGGATTGTAAACAGAAAATTCACCCCATGGATCAATATAGTGCCTGTACTTGGTAGAGGCACTGGGAACTAATGACCGGTGACACAGTGCCAGGGCACTTCTATGGACTAGGCTTGTAAAGAACCCAGGGCCATTAGCCTAGTACACACTTATGAACATACGAACCTTCTGGAACATGCTAACATTACCTGCAATTTACTGTGGTACCAAAGGTATAAGATGTAAAATTTCTGATAAAGCCCAATTTATGATATTTACACAGTTTGCTCAGATGAACATTCTTCCATAATCCTTCCTGTTGCCCACTATTAATGGTGATGCTTATATCAAAGGTTGAAATGGCATTTTGATATCTGCAGTTCTTGCTCTGTATGCCATTCTTCAGCAGGCAGAATGCTGTCTATCAGTAGGGTAGATGGCCCATTTCACCCTGCTTGACCTCTTACAGCTATATAAAACACACACCACCATGAACACCCACAACAAAGCCTGTAATATTTTATAGACACAGAAATAGAACATGGCTGGCACAACAGATTTCTATCCCAAGGAATCCTACACTTACTGACTAGACCTCCTCTGCATGTAAAGCAATACTACACATGGTCTGTATTCAGTAATATTCTGGATGAATAGCTGGGATTTCATAAATCCTCTCTGGGTTATATAACATGGTGCTTCTTGACCATGGAGTTTAGGTCACTATTTCAGCACTCAAGCTTAGCTGACTATGCTTATAAATGGTCTTTTGAACTGCATGCTTAGTACATATCCATGAACTTAACATAATATATAATTACCAAGTACATTACAAATGTCCATGCTGCATACAGAATATATATGCTGACAAAAACATCAGTTTATTGATGAATATATTGTTATAATCCATCTCATTTGAATGGCATTACTGCATAGTTTAGCTTTACACACTGTACTATTTTTCTTTTTCAGAAAACACCCTACTGTGTTTTTTTTCCGGCCTGTAAGAGTACCAACTATACACACACATAACAAGGTACCTGTAAACAAACATTTAATTGTTTACTTTAATAAGTAATGTAAACAAGAAATAGATGTGTGCTGTACTCTCCAAGGTACCATGAATTAAACTTAACCTCTGAGTCAAATCATTTAATTCATTCTCCCTCATTTCTTTATTCAACTGTTTTTTTCTCTGCTTGTTTACTAATTAATTTTAGTTTGATACTGATGTAAGTGGGAGGTGGACATACCATTTTGAATCACAACCTGAGCTCCATGGTGCAAGACACAAACAGAAAATTGTAAACAGAATAAAGAATTATACGACTTTTTGAAAGAATGTCAAACAGCTTGGCAAAATGCAGAAGTGGAATTCAAGCAAGATGATAGCTGAAAAAATATAAGAAACGGAAATGAGGTCAAACTATAACTACCAGTTTGCATGTAAGAATGGCATTATAGGTCATGCCTGAAATATTTGTATGTACATACATATGTAACATGTATAAATATTAATAAATGGTTTAACAGAGTGGCTATGTTAAGTATAGATGGATCTCTCCATTTTTATTTACTTTTTTAGTTTTATATGCAAATGTGTTCTTAAAACTAAGGAATGTGTATTAGAGATGTCTTGCATTGTTGTGATTCATCGGCACATTGTCACTTTGCAATAAAATGTCACACTTGCTTGTACTTGGAATTTACACTGTCTGACCGTAAGCCCATTAAATTATATCTATCTATGCCTAGATATGATGGTTTTATAACAGTCAATTAAATCAAATAATGACTTGACATGGAACCTGTGTGTCTGCTTGTTTGTTTCTTTTGTAAAATAAATGAAACTACAGTTTCACATGGAATATGTGCATCTGTTTACTTATTTATGTATGTATAAAGTTGTACTGACTAGTTCTAATTAGAAACAAAAAAAAAAAAAATCTGTCAAAAGAAAAGCCATTAACTTCTTGTGATTTCATGACATTTCAGTTATAACTGAAGGCATACCTCTCAGCTTTATAGTACAGACAGAAAAGCCTTGCCAGAAACATTTAATTGGCTAAAGTAGTTACCAAAGTTCAAGATAAAAGAGTAGACAACAATAACTTTACTCAAAAGTGTTATACGACAGTAATAAGGTACAAGCAGAAGACAGAGTCCATATGACTTGAAGATGACTAGTTATTCCCCAGGAAATACCCTCTACCGCTTAGCCCGCCACTGTTACTAAAGCATGGGTCCTCATTGTTCTCTCCAGTGGTAGGTCACACCTACTAAACCCAGTGGACTACCTGTAAAATGCCACTTGAGCCATGCATGATGGGCAAAAACGGTGCATGCTGCCTACCTCAGCCTGGTAAAGGCATTCAACACATTACTTCATTTAGGTATTATAGATAAAATCAAAAATTTAGACATAAATCTCTATATAACCAAATAGATAGTCAAATGGCTTATGGATACGACACAAAGTTAGGGTGGGGGAATCCACCTCCACCAATAGGCCTGTTACTAGTGGTGTTCCGCAGAACTAAGCACTTAGGGCTCTCCTAGATATTACTGAGCTGTCTTGATTAGCAAATGTGTGGTGAAAGGATACAAGGAAAACTAAAACTGAACAGCAACTGTGAATTTCTTTCCTTAATCATAATTTCTGTTCAAGCCATTATTGGATGAAGAGGTTTTGTAAAAAGAAAAAAAAAAGAAAATGCACTTCAAAGCATGTAGAAAGTTATGGCTTCTTGAAAAAGCTCAGAGTAAGGCAACATGTGAGGAAAGGAAGAAAAAAGTAGTGTGCATGGTATGGGGAGCCCAAAATGGGGGAGGGGGGGTCAGAGGAGAGGATTGGAGGGTATGTGAGGAGTGTTGAAACAGTTGGCCTAGTCATCACTTAATCCACACCTTTACATACAGTTGTTGTAACATATCATTGCTACAACTAAATTCAAGTAACTGTAAGTGTCCCTTTGTCAGACAGGTCAACAAAGTGTGGTATATAGGCCTGTTGTAATTTTAGAGGTAGTAGCTACAGGTCTGTCTGTGTGTACTACTCCTAAAAGTTTGCAGCACAAACTAAAAGGTTTCTTAGGAGGTGTGCATTCACAGGATGATACTTGTACTGTAACATTTGTTGGGGGCCCCCAAAATGCTAACACCGGGCCAGATAACCAAAATAAATTATAGTGGAATGTAGGAAACGGTAGTAGTCTGATTAGCAACGAGCTTCTCTTTAAATAAAGTACACCTTACTTAGGCTAAGACATGCTTTTGTGATTACATTCTAGGTAGCTGTATGGAGTGCATCTACATTACATTTATGCAATGTCATACTATTTACTTTCGAGCGCATGGGCATTTTCCTAACGTAGTTTGGCCAGTATAATATTCTTCTCTGTATAGAGATGTTGCATTATTCTTTTAAATAGGTTACCCCTCAGAGCTCAACAATATTTTAGGCAGTCTTGGTATGCAAGCGGCTGACATGACAAGCTTATTATGGTCACAAAATTGAAAATGACAGTAGCTGGGAACAGATTAAGCTTCTGGAATGCAACTGAAATAAGGCAAAATTAAATTGCTGCCTGTGGCAAGATTCCTAAACATTGTGCATACTGCATTGGGGGCAGTAGACAGGGAGTAGCCATTAACCATGTACATACCCATCTATAAATATAGTGACATAATTTACATTTGTAAGTATACTAACACAGGTGGTATATTTTCAGTCAACCAAGAACTCCTATCACTGCAGTGTTATAGGAATCAGTGGTGCACTAAATTCCAAATCAGATGAGATATGTATATACAAAGATATTCAGCTACAGCTTTGAAACCTCAATACTATACTAGGCTTTGAGAGCAACCACAATTATATCATATCCTCATGAAGAACTAGATGAGCACAATGAAGAATGGTAGCTCCAAGGGCCCAAATAATATCCCAGGAAGTTTTACTAGTGCTGTACAATATTCTCTACTATAGGCTTTGTTTACCAGCTATGACAAAGATCCAAAGTGGTTCCTATTCAAATGGAGGGTCTACTGCTTCCTTTGGGAAGTAACAAACCATTAGTGTAATCAGTAAAATGTGCAAGGTAGAAGCAGAAAATTGTACTTGTTCAGGTAGGCATGGGTGCCTTTTGCATCCGGATAATAATCATTATGTAATTATGAGATAATATGTCACTGGAAAAAAATGGTATCGTGGCATATCAATAAATACACATTAATGACAATAAAAAATGTCAATAAAACCAGACTGTGAAATGAGCAATGATATTTGGTCATTACCAATATGGGTCAGTTTTGCACTCCACCAACTTTAATATCCTCTATCCTCAAATCAGACCACAAGTCATAATTCTTAAACTCTTAGTGCAAGAAATCTGAACAAAGCCTAAAATGTGTAACAAAGGCATATAAATTGCAGGTTAAATTTTAAATTTTGCAATTATAAATTTAGAACAGGTTTCTCATCCAGGAAAGAAGAGGTTATTGTTCCCCTCTACTCGTCACTCATTAGACCCCATTATAGCGCACAATGCCCCTTTTGGTATGTATCTCATAAGACATCTACAACAACTGGAAAGGCCACAGAAATACCTTACAAAGAAGATTACTGGCCTCAAACAGATGCCCTAAGCAGACTGTCTCAAAAAACTCCAGCTTTAATGCGTTGCATATCGCCTACTCAGAGGTGATCCCCACCTAACATACAAAGGTATGTCAAACCCAGCGCTGTTGGACATGCTCCATTTAGAGAAATCCCAATCCCTTTGAGCTACATGCTCCAGGGACCTAAACCTTGTCACCACAATAAACAGAACATGCTGAAGGGATAGATTGCTGTCTCAGAGACTTCCCATACTCTGGAACAAACTACCTATAGGTTCATAGGTAGGTACTAAGCTATCGGCCCAAGGGCCTATGTAAGCCAACCACAAAGTTCCCTGGCTTACGCCACCCAAGAAGATCACCTCTGAGGGCTCTAATTGACAGGGGCACAGGAAAATAATTTTCTTGGGGTGGTGAAAGCCAGGGTACCTTTTTTGGCTAGGCTTATATATGCCCCAGGGCTAATAGCCTAGTACCTACCTATGAACCTACAAACTAAATGCAATCTTGGGTAATCACTAGTACCACTAATGTATTACATTGGGTTTAAATGGCTAGGTCAAAAATGACCTACGGGGCAATAGTCTAGTAATCGCTTATGATCTCCTATGATTCTATGATTATGCCGACCAGGGGCAGAAAGACACCAGATCTTGTCCTCACTAATATGGAAGAATGCTGCAAATCACTTAGTGTAATGCACTCTGTGGAATGGTCATACCACAAGATAGTCTCCTTTGAACTAAAAATATAACCCAGAAACACAGCTAATCCTAGAATGTTCAGGCACTATTCTACAGGTTCACAGGCCCATACATGCTGTTACCTGATAATGTGACATTTCAAGCCCCCACAAACCCTGAGTACTCTGCTGCCTCTGGACAACTGTTCACAGAAACATTATACAGTTATGCTAATAGCTGCATAGAGGAAGCTGTACCCACCAAGTATAAGTACATAAGTAACTTAAAATAAAAACCCATGGTGATGGAATCACAAAATCGGGATGCTCTATAACAGAAGGAAGAAAATCATGGCAAAAATTAAGAGGTGTACCACCCAGCAGGATCAAAGCACTCTCAACTTAAATTGCTCAGCATAAAAAAAATGTCTACCTAAGCCAAATTTAAGGTAAATGTGGCCTCCCAGACCAAGGACAAGCACAAGCACAAGACATACTGTAGTTTTATTGGTAACCTGAAAGGCAATACACAAATGTGTGCAAAGCTCATTGTTAATGCAGCCACATATACTGAGCCAGATGATATATAAAATCTACTGGCAGACAAATTCAGTTCTAATTTTGGCCCTCTCTCCTAAAAAATATCAAATATAACCACCCTGCTATCACTAGGAACAGGTCTTCAATGTCTTCTGTAAGGCCAAGAACAATGCATTGATGGGCCCAAGCATGAAACATGATGTATCAGGCCCTCTGGATTGCTATTTAAAATATAGCCACCAAAAAGGCTTCATGCATAATGAATGCTGAGCAGCAATAGTCATCCTTGTGAACAAAGGTGGGCCATCTACAGACCCTCAAAATTATAGACCCATAATTTCACTAGTCTCATATGCAAATCCATTGGAAATTATCAATAATGGCACAGGAAACCTCCAGACACTAGACCTAACGCAGGTGGATTTCATCTAGTGCATCTCTTGCTTACACAACCTGTTGGACTTCTTTGAGAAGGTCACCAAAACAATGGATGAGGGCAAAATGTTTCACACTGCCTACCTTGACCTGGCCAAGGCACTTGACACAATACCCCACTCAAGCATTGCTTGACAAACTCAAGATGTTAGGTGTAAACCTTTATGTTATCTGGTGGATACCCAGCTGGATTCACACGAAGACCATTTTTAAGCACCTACATGGGTTATCTAACAGTGTAGTACCTCGCGGGCGGTACAACGCAGGTTAGGGCATGTCCATATTGATTGGCAGGTCAGTGCACATTTGAGTGACACTGAGTGTTCCCATTATGCCTGAATAAGTAACCTTCCAAATGTTACACAATAACCGCTAATGATATGGTCTGTTTCTCGTATATTTTGTGATTTCATGGTAAAGCACTGAAGATTAACGTCATTAAATAATGACATACATTTGAGTTTCAGATGGCATTTCCTTCAGAAAAGGCATGTTAACATGCTTCTAGATTACTGTAATTTACCAAGATTAGTAGGTTGCTGACTGGTGTTGTGTAATCTACTGTTTTTCATTGTATCGTATGTGCACATAGATGTTTCTCACCTGCCCAAGATTTTGTAGAATAGCCACATTTTGTGTCATTTGGTAGGATCTTTGTAAAGTCTGTCTGAGGACTACAGTTAGTAAAAAGTGGTAGACATTTGAGTTTCAGAATTCATATCCTTTAAGAAATCCATACTAATCCGAAGGCAGTTATTATAGCAGCTTTCTAAGTTTGTACAAGTTAAGTAATAACATGCTCCTATTTTTTGTTTTTTTCTTTCTGTATTCTTAAAGGTTTTGCCCCTCATTCTTTCCTCAAGGTTGAGATGTATGAGGTATCTCAGGTGCTCGGGTGCTTAACCAAGGCTAGAGTGGCTTCGATTTGTTAAATATACTTTTCTGTACTCTATAAGCATTGCTTTTGGTTGATGTAAGCTGGTGACTTTTGCAGTATAAATGACGCTACGATGTACACGTTATTTTTGGTGGGGGGTGGGAATGGCGTTCAAATTGTGTTAAAATACATTTTGCGGTTATATACTTTTAGTTTCTGTACTTGTAGTCAGTCCTTTTTTCAGCATTATAGGTGCTAAATAGGGGGGTTTTGCTGTAAGATTACTACTTTTCCGTGTTGCGAATAATGATGGAGCTAATGCGCAAGTTAAACAGGGGGGCTTATTTTTTATGAGTTCCATTCAGAAGTGTTAGGGAGTCCTAGATGTAGTGTTAACTTTTCAGAAGGAATGAGTACCTCGCGGCCATTTCAGGGGGCATGTTTGTTTACATTTTTATGGGATTTT
>NC_056726.1:253637869-253663248 GCF_019279795.1 Protopterus annectens
GGGAAAAAATGAAGAGTGGAATTTAAGTAGCCTGAATAGTTTAACCTAGTTACACCGGCGCTGCCCGAAGGTGCTCTTGTAGCAACTCCACGCTAAATCGCGCTAAAGCGTGCTTTATAGCAGTTGAACTAAAATGTTTTAAGTTTGCTGTATGTAAAAAGAAAATTAGTTGCCAAAATCATTCATGGTTCTTAATGTTGCCAGTGTATTCTTTTGCATATTTGAAGGAGCATATAGATAAGTGTACACATATGTGAATTTTGTTAAAATGCATGGAATTTTACCTATTAATGAGAAGGTGGGATATATAAAGAGGGTTAATGACAAAAAAAAAATATATATATATGGTGCTACCTATGTTATCAAATGACCCCTGCTATGTAATGCGTACAATATGCAGTTCCAGTGACATTGTTTGACAGAAAAAGATGTAGGACTATTGAAGGCTCACTGATGAGCAATTACAATGGACAATAGTTAAAGACAGAATATAGAAATGCAGCGACTCTGTAGCTTGACATTCAAAAACAGAAAGGACTGAAAGTGCTTAAGAAGGTAGGCCAGCTGAGACTGATGTTAGGAAATCTAGTCTTCACTATATTAATATTCAGTGTGTGTGTGTGTGTGTGTGTGTGTGTGTGTGTTTGTGTTTGTGTGTCTGTGTCTCTTTTTCTACATGTAATATCAAGAAAATGCAAAGCAGCACATCACAGGAAAATCAGAATATTTGTCAGTTTAGCAGGCCTGTTGTACTGTTGGTAACATAACATTCATGTATAAGCAAAGTTAAATATGAGTGAGAAGTTATATCTCAGGGTTAAACTGGATAGTAACACGTTATACATATAAGAGACGTATGTATAAGACATATCGTATTTTTACTTAAAATACTTTCTATTTGCCACCCTACTCATTGTAGTTCTCTTTACAAAGGCAATTTTTGTATTTATTCAGTAATGTTAAAATCTAGAGACACAGAGATGGAAGTTAAAGGCAATGTTCAACATACTGATTTCAATACAGAATTCATTCCCTTTAATGCAACCAAACCTGAGTCCATAAATATGTATCATTTCTTCAAAATATGAAATAAGTTTAGTATTGAATGAACTATTTCAGATGAGGCATTGACTGTAAATGAACAAAAATAACCACGTTGAACATGTAAAGATTAAGGATTTTTTATATTTGTTCTTAATTTTTAACTTTTTTAAGTTTTTAATTTTTACTTAATATGTATAGCTAGCTATTCCTTTTAATATTTCTGTGTTATCATGAAACATGTTTAAACATACTTTTTGATAACTGGTGTAACTGTTTACCTGTCTTTAAAGCTGTTGTTTATACTTTTTCTTGGGCTTTTCCTCACGGGTCTCTGCAGAAAATGGGTTTCCAGTCGGACACTACCCAGTTAACAAATGTCAAGTGTAAATAAATATAGATTTAAGGAGGTAACGAGAAAGCAGCTTCCAAGTCAGAATAATCAAAATATTTGCAATGTAAGAATGAACATGGTTTCCAAGTGAAAGTAAGTAAAATGAATAATTATATAAGTATCAGTATTACTTCAAAGGGAAAAATAACACACAAGCTTCTTCAGGAAAATACTATAGAGTGAAAACCTGAACTAGATGAGGAATGTAGAACATAATTGCTAAAAGTTTCACTTTCCATTTTAATTTTTTGCTAAAGATGTTAAACTTCTGTTGCTTTCACAGTGACAATTTTCATTTGTTTCCACCAACTTTATTGCCAACAGTATAATATTTTTAGTTAGAAAATAGCGGCTGTTCTGAAATAAGTTATATTACTATGTTCAGTCTGTTAAGGGGTTTTAATGTTTGCATTGTTCTCCTGCTTACTAATAACATTAAAAGCTTGCCCTTGCTGAATGTGATTTAATCTCAACCTTTATTTTCTACTGTAATTCAATTTAATAACTCTGGCATCAAATTAAATTAAATTGTTGATGGGCAATCTGGCGCATTGCACCTGTGATCTTCTTTTGTGAATTCATTTGTGCTGAGATTTTCACAACATATCATCAAATACATGTGGTATCAACTGGCTGAGATGTTTAATCCCTCATCACTAATTACTGTCTCCTCTTTGCTTTGTTATTCATGACAACTGCTACACTTTGTGCAACTTTTAAATCATAGGGTGACAGGACCGAGTTTGTCATTTTAGCTAAATTGGAATGCAAACAGTTTAGCAACAGTTTAGACATTTAACTTTGCAAAACTGTGATAAGGAAAATAATATAGATAGCAGCAGACTTTAAAGAGTTCAGGGGCTGGACAAAAGTGGTAGTAAGATAGAGAAATAGGTGTAATATTAAAACCGTAATAATGGATTATTATTATTATTATTATTATTATTATTATTATTATTAATTTCCCCATGAGGGAGTAAAACTATTTTTCGGAAAAAGCTACCCAAACCAAAAAAGCAGTTGTAACAGCCGGTCGCCAGTACCCTAATGATAGTGTTGCTAATTTAGTTTTGTATTTACTGCATTTCTTATATCTCCTGTGTTTCTTTTTAAATTTATCTGCTTGGTGACCCCAGATCAGACCACCAAAGTAAGCCTCAAAGAGTAGTGTTTTCCATACATTCAAATTTTACATGCATGTTGCAGGGGATGGTGGTAGGAAGAAACATTACTGTGCACACAAGCTGTGAAAATGGATTTATAGGATTATACTGATTAAAGTCGCCAGTAGTCAGGTGCAGCCTTTGTCCTGAAGGAGGGGATAATAGTTTGACAGGTCTCCAACTACCTCCTAGCTAATAATAATCCTCTCCAAATCCCAACATGGTTTCAGGCCATATCACAGCACTACTCTCCTCGCTTCTGCTCTCCTTCACCAACACTCAACTTCATCACAAAAACAATGGCCTCCTCTCCACTGCCTATATTTCTAGAGCTTTCAAAGCCCTTTGACATGGTATTTCATGAGCTACTACTCTGTACTCTCCCCAACCTCTCTCCTTCTCACAACTCAGCCTGCAACTGGTTCCACAGCTATCTACATGGATGCCAGCTATCGGTAATCTGGGATGATAACCTATCTCCTCACATCCCATTTACTCTCGAGTTCCCCAAGGGTCTATCCTTGGCCCTCTACTATTCTCACCTTTCACTAACAACGCATTATTATACTGCCTCACCACAAGCATCTCTTTATACAGTACACAGATGACTCTACTCTATCTCACTCTCTGCCCCCACTCTACCACAGTTCCAACAAATCACACAGGAATCATTCTTTTCTGTGGTAGAAAGCTGGCTATCCAATGCTCAACTCCTACTCAACCCATGTAAGACCAAACTTCCCTGTTCCAACCTTCCAAATCCACCCAAAACACCCCCGCTTCCAACATTCTCACCAAAGCAATACCAATATCTCCATCAGAACACACAAAATTACTCGGGGCGTGGAGATTGACAACAAACCTTTACATTTGACCCCCACATTATCTCTTACAATGAAAAGTTCACAAGAAACTTCCCAGCTAATCTCTAATGTACTCTATGCATCTCCCATACTTACTTACCTTAGACAAACAGACCTACACAAGCTGGATGCTTGTTGCAAGAAAATTACTAAATTTACCACTGGGGCCTCCTGCCACAGCCATTATTGTATCTCCCTTTAAAGAACTAAACTGGCTGTGAACTCCCACAACCTCCTTCACTTTAATCAACTCACCTCGCCATAAACATATTAACCACCCCCACAACATCCCATCTATTCAAACCTCTTCTCCAACCCTATCACTCCATTAGGCTCCCACTGAGTCAAGCAACAAAATCAACTCATTGTTATCAAACCTGGGAAACTCAGCAGGAGAAGCTCTCTATTTTCCTGTACCATATCAAAACTTTGAACCATCTTCCCCCTCCCAACTACATTTCTACCTTTCAGCAGCCTTTACAAGATTGCGCTCACATCTCACTTAAATTTCCACTGACTTTGCTCTTGCTCTAATCCAGACTTACACCCCCACCCCTATCTCCCTCCCCCACTTAGACTCTTAACCCAACTATACTACTGCTACTACTAACCACAGTCAGAATAAGCTAGTTATCAAAAGACTTTATGCACTTTAAACTTTGTCTGACAACTTTGTTACAACTTTTATTATAAACAACAATAAGCTATCTCAACTTGCAACCATTTACTGTATATACTGTTGATAATCAATATCTAGTTACTGTATTAATGCCAACAGCCAATCATGTTTCCCATTGCTTCAGCTTTGTATCACTATTTATCATGTACATGTTGTGGAGCTTTTCTCCTCGGGCAGCCGCTGAGAAAGGACTCACGCCCAGTCAGAATTTCCCAGTAAACAAATAAAAATTAAGTCTGACTTGGAACAAAGCCAATTTTCAGTGGAGGCCTGGGGAGAAACTCTCTAGACAAATGTCTTTATAACCTGGGAGGAAACCCACATGGATGTAGTGAGGACATGCAGACTCCACACATAAGGTACCCGAGCCAATAATCAATCCAGAGAACCTCTTGCTGTGAGACAACAATGCTGCCGCTGCGCCACTCCACCGTCCATTGTCCAATGTATATGCGTACATGCATACACAGAGACAGACATACATAAATAAATGAAATATTTAGTAGTAAGAGTTCAATAATGAGATGGCAGAGGGTTACAAATGATATTCAATATTGTTGCAGAAACCCAGATGTGAAACCTCCACCCCCAAGTGGCTGTGCTTTTTGTGTTGTAACTAGTGGTGATGGTAGATAAAGGCTAAAATGATGTGCTAACACCTTGTGTTTGTGTTGTAGAGGGACCAATCTGCACATATTCAAAGATCATTTCTTGTGATTGTTCTTCTCTCACATTTAATGAGATTCCTTGCTAAAGCTCAGGCCCATGCTTAAACAAAAATGGTTATGAATATGTGACTAAAATGATTTATAACCTAAAGTGGCTAAAATGTATTATGAGCTAATTTGACCTAAGTTAGTACATTTTTAGTATTTATTTATTTTATAAATGGGTAGTACATAGCAGACATAAACTCCTATTAGTAGTTTTCCTGCTGGTAGATGTAACAAGACCAGAAAATGAAACTTTGATTAAAGGTGTTTCTTTTCAAAGGGAAGCTCATTACTAATCAGCTTCAGACCTTTTTCTATATTCCACTAAAACGGATTTTGGTTACAATTGTATTCCTGATTCCAACATGTTTTCATTTCACAGCTTTCTGAGGAAAACAATTTTCCTGCATCTTTCAACTCACTGTAGAAACCCCTGATACAATCATTACAAGAACGTACTTAGAAGCCAATAATGGCCAAAAGACTCTTTTGTCGACCCGATTCATGCCCCAATGTTCATAATTATCATTCCACTAGGACTAGAATAACTTTGGTATATAGCATTATTGGAGGTTAATAGGATATCAACCCAAAGGTAATTTCAAGCTTAGCTATTAGATCACAATGTCATACCAAAGATACTCTAGTCATCATCACCCAGGGATTGTATTTCGTAATTACTGCTCATGTCCAGGAGGGTTGTGAGTAATGTCCTCAGTAAGAATTTAGGGTTTCCCATCCAGTCATCCAGGTTCCTTTTGAAGGTGTTTGTCAATTATATTAATTGATTTCTTAAAGTATATAAGGTGCAACTAGCATCAATGCATTTATTCCATTGAAGGCATTCAGCCGAGGTACCAGAATAAATTGTTGCAGCTTTCTCCAGTCTCTGTGTTGGTTTGTTTACAATCGTTCATTGTTTGGTTGTTTTGCTCCTTTTGAACAGCGTCATATAGGTGCTCTGCTTCACATAAATTAGCAGCCTATTCCAAAGACATGTCAGTCACTGGGAGACGAATTTGTCCCTCCAGCACATCCTATTCATGTTGCAAGCCATAATTATGTGCCTGGTGCAGGTAGCTCTAGTCCTGTTTGATTTACAGATGCACAGCAAGTTCATTAGGTTTGGGTTGGAGTTTGCTCTGAAGCCAGGCATAAGTCTGCACTAAGAAGTCTATATGATAGAGTATAGTGACAAGGGCTTTAGTTGGTCTGTGTAAGGCAAGTGCTGGAGTCCCTTGATCTTCTTTGCTAGAAGATGCTGAGGTCTCTTCAATTGCTGCAGGCGCTTTGTACAGTACATGCCAAAAGGGGTATTATAATCAATTATAGGCCTGAATAGTGATGAGTATAGGCTAGTACCTACCTATGATCCATAAACTAGTGAGGGGAGGTGCTAAGTAGTAGCAAGTGTAGCTTTAGTTGTGTTGTTGAGAGTTTTTGGATCGCTAAAGCATTCCAAGTTCTGGGCGAGTTTTTTTTATGCATTGGATTATGGTCAGGGATGATCGAAAGATGGGTGTCTTTGTGTGCAAGGTTGGGCATTTTTTGCTACGAATTCAGAGAGTATTCCAAACAGGAGAGCCCTAAGTGCTTAGTTCTGCGGAACACCACTAGTAACAGGCCTATTGGTGGAGGTGGATTCCCCCACGCTAACTTTGTGTCGTATCCATAAGCCATTTGACTATCTATTTGGTTATATAGAGATTTATGTCTAAATTTTTGATTTTATCTATAATACCTGAATGAAGTAATGTGTTGAATGCCTTTACCAGGCTGAGGTAGGCAGTATGTACCATTTTTGCCCATCATGCATGGCTCAAGTGGCATTTTACAGGTAGTCCACTGGGTTTAGTAGGTGTGACCTACCACTGGAGAGAACAGTGAGGACCCATGCTTTAGTAACAGTGGCGGGCTAAGCAGTAGAGGGTATTTCCTGGGGAATAACTAGTCATCTTCAAGTCATATGGACTCTGTCTTCTGCTTGTACCTTATTACTGTCGTATAACACTTTTGAGTAAAGTTATTGTTGTCTACTCTTTTATCTTGAACATTGGTAACTACTTTAGCCAATTAAATGTTACTGGCAAGGCTTTTCTGTCTGTACTATAAAGCTGAGAGGTATGCCTTCAGTTATAACTGAAATGTCATGAAATCACAAGAAGTTAATGGCTTTTCTTTTGACAGATTTTTTTTTTTGTTTCTAATTAGAACTAGTCAGTACAACTTTATACATACATAAATAAGTAAACAGATGCACATATTCCACGTGAAACTGTAGTTTCATTTATTTTACAAAAGAAACAAACAAGCAGACACACAGGTTCCATGTCAAGTCATTATTTGATTTAATTGACTGTTATAAAACCATCATATCTAGGCATAGATAGATATAATTTAATGGGCTTACGGTCAGACAGTGTAAATTCCAAGTACAAGCAAGTGTGGCATTTTATTGCAAAGTGACAATGTGCCGATGAATCACAACAATGCAAGACATCTATAATACACATTCCTTAGTTTTAAGAACACATTTGCATATAAAACTAAAAAAGTAAATAAAAATGGAGAGATCCATCTATACTTAACATAGCCACTCTGTTAAACCATTTATTAATATTTATACATGTTACATATGTATGTACATACAAATATTTCAGGCATGACCTATAATGCCATTCTTACATGCAAACTGGTAGTTATAGTTTGACCTCATTTCCGTTTCTTATATTTTTTTCAGCTATCATCTTGCTTGAATTCCACTTCTGCATTTTGCCAAGCTGTTTGACATTCTTTCAGAAAGTCGTATAATTCTTTATTCTGTTTACAATTTTCTGTTTGTGTCTTGCACCATGGAGCTCAGGTTGTGATTCAAAATGGTATGTCCACCTCCCACTTACATCAGTATCAAACTAAAATTAATTAGTAAACAAGCAGAGAAAAAAACAGTTGAATAAAGAAATGAGGGAGAATGAATTAAATGATTTGACTCAGAGGTTAAGTTTAATTCATGGTACCTTGGAGAGTACAGCACACATCTATTTCTTGTTTTCATTACTTATTAAAGTAAACAATTAAATGTTTGTTTACAGGTACCTTGTTATGTGTGTGTATAGTTGGTACTGTTACAGGCCGGAAAAAAAACACAGTAGGGTGTTTTCTGAAAAAGAAAAATAGTACAGTGTGTAAAGCTAAACTATGCAGTAATGCCATTCAAATGAGATGGATTATAACAATATATTCATCAACAAACTGATGTTTTTGTCAGCATATATATTCTGTATGCAGCATGGACATTTGTAATGTACTTGGTAATTATATATAATGTTAAGTTCATGGGTATGCACTAGGCATGCAGTTCAAAAGACCATTTATAAGCATAGTCAGCTAAGCTTGAGTGCTGAAATAGTGACCTAAACTCCATGGTCAAGAAGCACCATGTTATATACCCTAGAGAGGATTTATGAAATCCCAGCTATTCATCCAGAATATTACTGAATACAGACCATGTGTAGTATTGCTTTACATGCAGAGGAGGTCTAGTCAGTAAGTGTAGGATTCCTTGGGATAGAAATCTGTTGTGCCAGCCATGTTCTATTTCTGTGTCTATAAAATATTACAGGCTTTGTTGTGGGTGTTCATGGTGGTGTGTGTTTTATATAGCTGTAAGAGGTCAAGCAGGGTGAAATGGGCCATCTACCTTACTGATGGACAGCATTCTGCCTGCTGAAGAATGACATACAGAGCAAGAACTGCAGATATCAAAATGCCATTTCAACCTTTGATATAAGCATCACCATTAATAGTGGGCAACAGGAAGGATTATGGAAGAATGTTCATCTGAGCAAACTGTGTAAATATCATAAATTGGGCTTTATCAGAAATTTTACATCTTATACCTTTGGTACCACAGTAAATTGCAGGTAATGTTAGCATGTTCCAGAAGGTTCGTATGTTCATAAGTGTGTACTAGGCTAATGGCCCTGGGTTCTTTACAAGCCTAGTCCATAGAAGTGCCCTGGCACTGTGTCACCGGTCATTAGTTCCCAGTGCCTCTACCAAGTAGAGGCACTATATTGATCCATGGGGTGAATTTTCTATTTACAATCCACTCAGCAAGATTTCTCTTGAAGAGGGCTAGTGAGGTGCTCTGCTTGACATGTATGGGAAGTCTATTCCAGAGCATGGGCAGTCTCTGGGTTATGAACCTGTCCCTCCAGGATGTTCTATTGATTGTGGTAATGAGGTCGAGTCCTCTGGATTGTGTGGTGTGGAGGGATTGGGATTTCTTTAGATGTAGCATTTCTAACAGGGCTGGGTCAGACATGGCTTTGTAAGTCAGTGATCGCCTTTTAGTACACGATATGAGACAGAGAATAGCTGGAGTTTTTTTGAGTCTGTCCATGTAGGACATGTGTTTAAGGCCTAGGATCCTCTTCATGAGGTGCTTCTGTGGCCTCTCCAGCTGCTGCAGGGTCTATATAAGAACATTGAATATTTAACAGTTCGAATCACTAAAGATTGACCTTTAGTGATCGAACTGTTAAAACATTAAATGTTCAGAAAAAAATAAATAAATGGTGTAGGGAGGGGGCAAGCCCCCCTGCACCCCCCACACCCCTGCTACTTAAATATACCAATTCTGAGACTGCACTACATTGAAGTAAATGGAAATCTTCCCTTACGGAGATTTCCGTTTACTTGTTCGATGTTCAGCAGTTTCGCTATTCTTGTGTCGACAATGTCAGATTTGACATTGTCGGCTTTTGAGAATCTAATATAGACCCCTGCTGCATGTCTCTAGTGAGGTACATGCAAAATGGGGCATTATACTCTAGGATTGATCTAATGAGGGAGTAGTAGAGAGAAATGATGACCTCTTTCTTCCTGGATGGAAAACCCTTAGTAATGAGATGTGCCACATTGAAGGACTTTCTCACCATAGTGGCAATGTGGATATCAAAGGAGAGGTTGCTGTCAGCCGGTGTCCATAGATCTCTTATAACTCCTTCAGTGTTCAGTGGGCTCCCATGAATGTGGTAATTAGTGGGAAATTAGTTTTTCCCAAAGGTGATGAAGCATTTTTTGGCATTAAGCTTAAGGCCATGGTTTCCACAACAGTCATTGGTCTCAGTGAGGACTTGCTGTAGGATGTCTGCATCACTTGTGGAGTTAATAATGTCTCCCAACTTGCAGTCATCTGTGAATCTGGTCAGCCTGAGTCTCTTTGTGTTGGCTTGGACTTATGAGAAGTAGATGCCAAACAGGAGAGAGCCCAGGACTGATCCCTGTGGGACTCCACTCATGACTGGTCAGCAGTCTGACTTGGAGTCCACTACTTTCACAGTGTGTGTTCTATCTGTGAGCCAATTTGCAATCCACTTAATGATATAGGGGTTGATGCCTAGTTTGTTGATTTTTGTCAATAATTCCTGAGTAAGGAATGGTATCAAAGGCCTTGGCCAGATCGAGGTAGGCTGTATGAACTGCCTTACCTTCATCCACCGCTCTGGTGACTGACTCAAAGAAGTCAACCAGGTTGAGCATGATCTACCTTTCACAACACCAAATTGCATGGGATGTAGAGTTTGGAGATTCCCTATATCCTTGTTAATTAAGTCCATGATGATGTGCTCTATGGCCATATCAAACTTGTCAAGCTAATGGGGCGATAATTTCCAGAGTCTGTAGTCACTCCTCTTTTATAGAGAGGGATGACTGTAGCTTTCCAGGGTCTGTAGTCACTCCTCCTTTACGGAGAGGGATGACTGCAGGTAATATACAAGACAGGGCTTTCTATTCGCATGGAAAAGCACCAGCAAGGTACAAGGTGATCAAACATGCATGAAACTCCAGTCAACAAAAGGTATTGTTGAAAGGTGCAATATGTGTCTTACAGGTTACACCCAAGTTCGGCAAATAAAAGAGAACAATGTTAAAAGGGCACTGGCTTGTTTCTAAACTGTGTTCCTTGCTTCGGACCAAATTGTAAATGTTGCCACCCATCTCTTCGGACTGAAATGTAAATGTTGCCACCCATTTTTTCAAACTTCTCCCGTTTTGTGACATCACAGTCAGGTCCGACCCAAGTATTACTTTCCTTTGTATACCCTCTCCCATTCCTGTTTTGTTTCCCGTGCATAAATGTAGACTTTGATGTTATAGTTCCTAATGATTTTCAGTAAGAACTAAGAGTGTTTTTAAGTCCCAGGCTTTCAGCATATGTGTACATCTGCAGCAATCAGGTTGGACTTGATACATTTCTGTTGAGTCGCAACAGTTATAAAATATATTTTTCCCGCCTTTGAGTTAATGTCAGAAGCACTGAAATGTTTAAAACATCACAATGTAACTCTTGCAAGTCATTTTACATTTCTAGCAAAGGGATTGCTACAGTTAAAGATTATTGCCATCTTCTTTTTAGCATTTGCGTTCATGTAAGAAGTGCTACATAACTGTAGCAGCCTTTTGCCACCAATATAAAATGTTCTGCTACAGTTACAAAATGATAATTTCATTCCTTTTTATTTCAATATATGCGGTCACGTAAGAAGCGCCGAAGCACCAAAATGCTTACTTATCCAATGTATCACAATGGAACTGTAGCAAGCCCTTTGCCAGAAATGTAAAACGGCCTTGCTACAGTTGTGCACAGATAACCGCTTTTTTTATCCATTTATGTTGAACTGGTTAAGCATTAGCATGCATTTTTATGATGGGTGTGCAGCTTGTGACTCAAATATCTGTGATAATTTAGTCCCTTCATTGCTAGTTAATTTGCCAGAAAACAAACAGTTTTACCAAGACGGTGAGACCCACACATATGAGAAGAAAATCTGGACGGTTCAGGTGTAATCTGGTCATGCCAGAAGTGCTTACAGTTTTGGAATATTACTATAGCAAGTTCATTTTACATTTCTGGCAAAGGGCTTGCTAAAGTTACAAACAGAGGATTACCGTTTTTTATTTTAATATCTGTATTCGTGTAAGAAGCACTAAAGCTCTGCATTAATGTGGCAGAGCATAGCTGTAGCAAATGCTTTGCAAGACATATAAAATGGGCTTGCTACAGTAACAAACAGATCTTTTCTATTTCCTTTCTTTTTTTAACCATTTCGGGTCATTCTGAGTAACAGGTTATGTATTAGCATGCATTTTTATGAAGGGTGTGCAGCCTGAAACCCAAATGTTTTATTATTTAGTCCCTTCAGTACTCCTTGATTTGCCAGAAAAACAATAATTGTATGAGAAAGAGACCACATATATGAGGTGAAAATCTGCATGGTTGAGAGGTAATCTTGTCATGTCAATTACACTGAAAGGCTTACAGTGTTGGAATCTAATTGTAGCAAGCTCATTGTACATTTCTGACAAAGGGCTTGCTAAAGTTTCAAACACGTCTTTTTTCGTATTAATACTTTTTTTTACATTTGCGATCATGTAAGAATTTCTGAACTATTTACTGTATCCAATGTATCATAATATAACTGTAGCCCTTTTGTCAAAAATATAAAATGGGCTTGCTACAGTTCCAAACAGATATTTGTATCCATTTATGGTCACCTTTGATAGAATAATAGGTTATGCAATTGCAGGCATTTTTATGAAGGATATATGTCTGAAACTCAAATGTCTCTCATTGTTTAGTCTTTTTTTAATTTCTTGCCTTCTCATCTGGTCCTGTTCCTTATATTCTTTCTTTTGTTTTTTGCCACATTCAGTTGCTGCCTGATTTTTATCTACTTCAGTTATGATTTCCATTCATGCTTGATGCCAATATGCTTCTGCCAGATTAAGCAGAGAAGTCATCTTAGATTTATTCTCCTCTTGTTTTAAAACCTTCACTACGTTTGGGTCTTGTGAGGTCAGCAGATATGTGTGGAGTCCCACAATTGCAGATATATACATGTAATCAATTTCAAAGAGGCCCAGCCCTCCTTCGGAATGGGGAATATATAATCTTGGTAATTGGCCATGGTGGTGCAGCGGTTAGCATTGTCGCCTGATAGCAAGAGGTTCTCCAGTTTGATTCTCAGCTGGAGTAACTTCTTTGCAAATTCTGCATGTCCTCCCCATGGTCAAGTAAACTTTAAAAGACATGCCAGTAGGTGCAGGGGTGTGCTTTCTCTGAAGATTGGGCACCAGGCTGGCAACTTGACACCGTAAAAATCCACTGCCAATCATTAGTGGACCGGTGATCCACTGTGGCGATCCCTAACCAAGAGAAGCCAAAAAAGATTTGGTGAGCATGAAGCATCCTTCTTGTTTTACTATCTAATCTATTCAAACATGTTTTGGGGCCAATCAATCACTCCAAAACTGAAAGTTAGGACAGGAAGAGCAAATTGGCTTATGGCTTGGATTTTGTTCCTAGATGTCAGTGCTGTTTTCAGAATTAATTTAAGCCTTCTAAAATATTTTTTACTAAGTTTTAATTTGTTCATGTTTTATTGTTGATCCTTCATCAGTTCCCAAGTATTTATACACTCTGTCTTGTTCAAGTTCTTTTATATCACATTCTTTTCCCAAACTGATGTTTTCCTGATGCTGCAGTTTCCTGATTGAAAAGTTGCTTTTGCACATTTATCAAGACCAAATGAAATTCTTATATCATCTGAAAAAGTTTTGACAACTTGCAGTTGTGCTTTCAGTTCCTCATCTGATGAGCTATACAGTTTTAAATCATCGACAAAGAGAAGATGAGAAGTCTTCACACTTTGTTGTTTTCTAGGTGCCAAATTATAGCCATGGCCTAAGCTGTTAAGTAGACAACTTAATGGGATAAGGGCAAGGCAGAATAGCAGCTGTGACAAAGAGTGACCAAGGAATATCTCCCTTTGAATTTTTATCCCTAGGATAACAATTTGTCCTTTATTATGGCTTAATTGCAAAGTGGTCTGTCACTGCTTCATGGTCACTGTAATGTAGTCGATCAGCCGAGGGTGTATCTTATATATTTTTAAGCACTTTTTTATCCATGAATGTGGGATACTATCAAATGCATTTTTGCAGGCAATCCATGCTATACTTAGATTCTTC
This sequence comes from Protopterus annectens, assembly GCF_019279795.1. Lineage (NCBI taxonomy): Eukaryota > Metazoa > Chordata > Ceratodontiformes > Protopteridae > Protopterus > Protopterus annectens. Next base: position 253,651,762 of record NC_056726.1, read on the forward strand.
ACCTTTTTACAGTTCTCCACTATGACTTTATTTAACAACAAATGATCCTTTGTTCCATAGGACTTTCTTTTATTGCCCTTTTGTTCTACTGCCATAGTTGAGTTTTCATCTAAATGACTATAAACTCTGTCATCAAGTCCAGTGTATAGCTTATATGTCGTCAGAAGGAAAGTTATTCATTTGTAATTTTTAGGGTAGCTTGCAGGTTCACTCTTAAGTAAGAGTATTGTTTCTCCTGTTGTTAACCAGGATGGTGTCTGTTCGGGGTGCACATATAAATATTTCTTACTCATAGCTAAATCTTCATGCAAAGATCTTAATACTTTCAGCCAAAAGTTAGGTACTGCATCTGGGCCTGTGATTTTCCAATTAAAGGGGGCACTATCTCATTTCTAAAATCCTAGTTCTGCTTCGGACCAAAGATGAAACACTGCCACCCACTTACGAATCACCTCCCAGTTAGTGACATCAATAATGTCGTCCTAACAAACACTACCCACGGCATCAAGTTTCTTCAAAAATGTTAAAAACCTCTATTCCAGCCCTGTTTTACTTCCCTCAGCAATAAGGCACTCAGCTTGTCAGTTCTCTGCTTTCACATGATGCTCCGTACTTGTTTTGACATTATTTTTTGAAGTAAATACTATTTTAAGCAGTACCTTCTAATGTGGAAAAGTGTAATATTTGGTTAGTAGCCAAATACAGTTGACAAAATGTGGCAGCCATGGGAACAGTATGCATCTTTACAGAACCTGCATTTTCTGCTCCTTCATACCAGTACTCTAGTTGTACGGCATTATATAGGGTCATGTATATTTTTAAAGCTCTATATTTTCACATGCTGTTGCATGTAAGACAATTGCACGTCATAACTACTAGCACGCATCATTTTACATTTTGAGCCAGTGCATGTCCATTGTGGGATGTGCAGGGCCACTTCTAGATTTACATTTCCTCAAATTTTCAACAGCAAAGCTTCGGATATCTACAGATATTGCGTTCATTTCCTGTTAGTACACACAATCACAATAAAGGTTGCATGAAGCAAAAAAAAAAAAAAAAACTGACATGGAATGGCAAGGGAAAGCAACATCTGTTGGATCTATCCAAAGCTTTACTGTTGAACATAGCCGGCCTTAGGCAGATGCCAACTAGGTGGCCGCCTAGGGTACCGCTCTAGCAGGGGCACTTTTCCAGTGTTTATTTGGTGTAGGTAGACTAGGATGGGGGCACTGGGTGATGTGGTGTGGTGTGCCATGGAGGCCTTTTGCATAGGGCACCAGTTGACCTAAGGCCACTCCTGCTGTTGAATATAAAAAGAAAAATGTAAATCCTTGTACTGGTCATGCACAGCGCATGTAAATTGCAGGTCGGTCAAGTCATTATTTTCTTTCAGGTTTGTTTTTTTTCGGAGTATGTTCTGATAAATCAAACACCTTACTACCTGTCATGTTTGCCTATTTTGCTTAGCTTATCTCCCAACTGTAATCACAGAATGAAACGAAAATGCCTGCTAATGCTGACTGTTCTAATAAGGTCCAATTAATATGGTATCTATGCTAATGAAGCTACCCAATGTCACTGTTTCTAAATAATGCAATAACAATTCTGCTGCTAATATATTCTATACGCAGACATACATGGTACAGTGATCACAAAGCATGTGCAATTATTTGTATATAGTGCATGTATACACCTGCATCACCAACATGCAGTGCTATATCCTTTCTTAGTGCTGTGGTGCAGCCCTAGGGCTGTATAGTATTTCTGTTATGCAGCTCTGCGTTGCTCAGCCTGTGATCCACAAACATACATCTGTGCACATGGGGCTTTTGTATTGCTCTACAGGTGGATCTGAGTGAGTAGCCATGGATACTTTGGGTAGATCTGAATGCAGGGTTCAGCATGGTGTGCAAGGCTTTATTGTTCTTTCTGTTAATGAAATTTGAAGAGCCCATGCTAAGGCAGTAAGATACTTTCTTGCAGAAAGTAGACATCTGACACGAGGTTCCTAGGATAGTGAGTAGTGCCATTTGCATTACCCATTTTAGTAAGCACTGCCCGTTCTGGTACAGTGATCTAAGGTAGCAATATTTTGACCTATTTTGTCATTGGGAAGTGGTTAGAGAGACTGAGCTAAGCATGTATTGTAATTATTTTTTTGTATTGTCTTCTTCTACTGTCTTCTCTCCTTTACTTATATACCTAGGATTGACAGTTTAACAAGACTTGATAACACAGAAGGAGGGAGGGACACTGTCAAAAGTGAAGTGTGCATGATAACTTTTCCAGCCCACTATACAGCTATGTTTGTGTTTGTAGCAAAACCATGCAATGATTTTTCCTATTGTGCCATGCTTCTGCCGAGAAGGTTGTGAAAGACGTCGTGGTGAGGCCAAGAATTGGTGTTGGGGCCACCCTTACCTTCATGCTGCAACACCTGTTGCTTTTTTGCTGGGACACCTGAGGATACCTGGATGGGTCACTAGTGCCCTTTGTGGCCATTTCTCAGGAGGGAATAAAAGCTAGTCTTCTGAAAGTTGTCTGGACACGTCGTCCTAGGTCTTGCTGGTGGGAAAAGTTGTGCAGTGGCAATTGGATATCTGCCTTAATTTAATTTGTTTAATTTCTCCATACCTTTTCGGTTTCTAATACCATGATGGGAATGGACCCCATTACTAAGTCAAAGTATGATTAAAGTAAATGAAATTGTTTTTAAATCTTGGATGTCAGGCAGAAGTGCTCTTTGCAACACCCACAATGTGCCCATTAATCACTCCTTCAGCAATTTGTACAGGTTTACGTGGATAGGTAATACCTTCTGTGTTCAGTGGACTACCACCAATGTGGTAATTCACAGGAATTGGGTTTGTCCTAAAGTGGATGATGACATTGTTTTGGCATTGAGCTTAAGACCATGGTTCTAACACCAGTTATTGGTCTCAGTGAGGCATGTCTTTAGGATGTCAACATCACTTAGAGAGTTAATAGCTCCTAACTTGGAATCATCTGTGAAGTTTGTCAACCAGAGTCCTTTCGTGTTGGCCTGAACTTCAGAGAAGTAGATACCAAGCACTAGAGGACCCAGGACAGAACCCTGTGGGACTCCATTGTAGTCCTTTCAACTCAAGTTATTTACTCCTCTTCTTGAGGTGCTAGAGCCTTAAGCAATTCCTAGAACTGTTGTGATTTCTCTCCAGTCATCTTCTATATCTTCAGCCTGGTCTCTGTTGACTGTGGAAGCCTTGTTTGACCACTGCTTGCACCTGATTGTGGCAACCAGTGTTTTTTACTGTGTGCTTACTGTTTCACTGGGCATGCATTTACAATCACTGATTGTAGCCCATTGTCCTTTCCTTAGTAGAAGGAAGTCTGATACTATCAAGCCATTTGCCAGACAGAAGTCTATAGTGGCCTCTCCATCTGTATTCTTACTGCCCCACCCATGTGGACCCTGGCAGTCCTCATATCCTATTCTATCTATCCCGATATGTGCATTCAGGTCAGCCGTTCTCAACACAAATTCCTGCTGTCCTGCTTTATAAAGCTTGTCATTGCAAAGAATACATTTCCTCTCATGCCAGCCTCTGTTTCTCAGCTTTCCTCTTGGGCAGCTGTTATTTGTGGTTCCCATGATTTTCATCAAAATTTTTTTTTAACATCTGTTCCAAGTGTTTTACAAGTCTTCATACCTTCCATATTTTTCTTACATCTCTAATGTAACTAACACTTTCTCCCATCCCTATACAATTTGCCTAGCATCCTCCTGGACTGTTTCTATAATCATATAATCATCCAAGATTTAATTAGTATGTAAACCAATTTATATTTTGTAATTGTGTGATTATTATGTCATGTAACTTTATTATGGAGCTTTTCTCCCCCGGCCTCCACTGAAAATGGGCTTTTAGCCCAGTGGTCCTCCCCAGTCACCAAACTGGAATAAATAAATAAAGTATATAAATAGGTCTCTTACAACTGTATAGATATGTTAATTATCATTTTGGGCAGATGTCAGTTTGCACTGACAAATTTAGTTTCTTGTATTTTATTACATTAACTACAACATTGACTAATTATATAAAAAATACTTACATCATTTTTAGTTTGTGGTAAAAGAAGCCTGAGTCAATTGGTTTTGCATGTGAATTATTCTATAATTGCTACAGTCATCCTTGGCTTTCTGTTAAATGTTTCTGATCTTGGACGTACTGGGTTAAACAATGGGTGCCAGCAGAGGTGAAAATGATCATATTCAACTTGATGAGGTGCTAAGTGCATTGGTTTCTGGCTTGCTATTGACTTTCATTTCATTGAATGAGACATTTAAATGCTGAGCTGTTAAAAATGTCTTATGCATTTAAATGTGTTAACCAGTATAATCTATTTGTGCATTCATTGCAAAGTAGTAAAGTCAGGTAAGGCTTGGCTTAATTTTTTGGGGGTGGGTATGCTGTGGTATGAAATGTGTGTCGCTCTCTACAGAATTCTGCTTAGTTGTGGAACTCAAGTCATAAGGGAAGGTTGGACAAGAGGTTAGTGCAGCATTTATTAAATTAATAGTTTTTTTAAAGAATTTTATTATTTCTGGTTGGTGAAAATGGGATTATAAATGACTGTCACTGTTTGCTATAGGTCACTTGAATTTTGGAGTTAGTTTTGCAGAAAATGCCAATATTATGCTGGTTAAGCTGTTCTTTAAAGTCTGTGTAAGCCTGCTGGAGAAGGAGTTAACTTGGGGAGAAGGCTGTTCGAAGAATTAATGGGACTTGTTTAGACTACACACTTGTACATTTCAGGTAAGTGAACATTTCTATGTTTGGGAGATTTAGATTTAAACTGCATGTTATTGATGACATCTCATGTTTGGTTTCATTACTGGAGAAATTTAAGTGGGCAGTATGTGATGTACTTTGTTTCCATGTTGAATGGTTTATATAGTGTAAAGCTTTGTATTATATGTTTAATTCTTTACAGGTTGCTCATTTTCCTGGACTATGAGTGCAGTAGTAGTTTCACTGTCTGTTTGTGTTAATGAAGGAGTGTTATCTCTATTGCTAACTGGCTATTTTTCAACTAATTGCTTGGTGGTATGGTTTTATAGGAGGTTTGTCATGTTCTTTTTGCTTTGCACTGCAGGGTTTAAGCCCTACTAAGAAGATATATTAATTTATTAGGGTTAGTGTGGTTTATTAGTTATTTATTTTTATACAATATTTATTGCCTTTTCCTTTTGTGGATAGTGACAAGTTCAGAATTAGTTTTGTTGAGGGTTGAGGGGTTGTGAAAACAGAGTTGTCACTTTACCTCCTGGTGCTGTATGTGAAAGTGATTATGACCATGTTTAACTGCTCAGATACTGGGTAAGTTTTCCTGCTGGCTCAAAGGAAACAATGGTGCACGTCACACAAGAACATGGATGGTTTCCTTTTTTGTGTTTGAAATAATCTATCCCATTTGGTTACAGATTGACCTTACATGTCCCATGGTTGATAATTACATATTACCCCTAATGAGAATGACTGGGATCATACCATAGGTAATTTGAATTGGGCCAAGCCTAGGATAAAGCATTTAGGAGCTGCATCTGTCCATCAGTACTGTATGAGGCAGTGTGTATGTACACTGTGTGTGTGTGTGTGTGTGTGTGTGTGTGTGTGTGTGTGTGTGTGTGTGTGTGTGTGTGTGTGTGTGTGTGTGTATATGTATATATATATATATATATATATATATATATATATATGTGTGTGTGTATATATATATATATATATATATATATATATATATGCATGTGTGTGTGTATACATGTGTATATTATATGTAAAATACACATACACACACACATGCATGTAAGTGCTTAAAAATGTTCTTCGTGTGATCCAACTCGGTATCCACCTGATAACATAAAGGTTTACACCTAACATCTTGTGTTTGTCAAAAAATGCTTGAGTGGGGTTGAGTTGTGTCAAATGCCTTGGCCAGATCAAGGTAGGCAGTGTGAAACATTTTGCCCTCATCCATTGTTTTGGTGACCTTCTCAAAGAAGTCCACCATGGTGAGTAAGCAAGAGCTGCATTTGACGAAACCCACCTGGCTTAGGTCTAATGTCTGTAGGTTTACTGTGTCATTATTGATCTTTTCCATGATAATTATTTCCAAGGATTTGCATATGACACTAGTGAGATTATGGGGCTGTAGTTTTGAGGGTCTGTAGATGGCCCACCTTTGGGCAGAGAGATGACTATTGCTGCTCAGCATTCATTAGGCATGAAGCCTTTTGGTGGCTACATTTTAGATAGCAATCCAGAGGGCCTGATACATCATGTTTCATGCCTGGGCCCATCAATGCATTGTTCTTGGCCTTACAGCAGACATTTAAGACCTGTTCCTAGTGATAGCAGGGCAGTTATATTTGATATTTTTTAGAAGGAGAGAGAGCCAAAATTAGACCTGAATTTGTCTGCCAATAGTTTTTTTATATCTACTGGCTCAGTATATGTGGCTGCATTAACAATGAGCTCTACACACATTTGTGTATTGTCTTTCAGGTTACTGATAAAGCTGCAGCATGTCTTGTCCTTGGTCTGGGAGGCCAACTTTACCTCAAATTTGGCTTCGGTAGACATTATTTTTACACTGGGTAGTTTAAGTTGAGAGTGCTTATATCCTGCTGGGTGGTACACCTCTTAATTTTTGCCATGATTTTCTTCCTTCTGTTATAGAGCATCCCAATGTACTTGGTGGGTACAGCTTCCTCTATGCAGCTATTAGCATACCTGTATAATGTTTCTGTGAACAGTTGTCCAGAGGCAGCAGAGTTATCAGGGTTTGTGAGGGGCTTGAAATGTTGTCACATTATCAGGTAACAGCATGTATGGGCCTGTGAGCCTTAGAATAGTGCCTAAACATTCTAGGATTAGCGGTTATCTTACAGATTAGTACCTCTCAGGATGCGCAGTAGCAAATCCCGCCTCGACACGCCCCCGGGCCGGGCTATGCCATATTAACAAGTATCATCCTCATTACGCGATATAATTACTAATTGTTTTCAATTTAGATGAGTGTAGAGTGGTCTCGGAGTTGGTATATATAAGTCGGGGGGTGCAGGGGGGGTCCCCCTGCAAATAAGTGCGAAACAGTTTTATAAATGGTTTAGCAGGGAGGCAGATATTTACTTTACCTTTTGGTTTGTATGAACATTTGCAACATGAGTATTATCCTCAGTACGCGGTATGCCCCATATCTTTTAAATAAATAATTACTGTAAACAAGGACGGTAAACAAACACAACGTAAAACAGTCTTATAAATGTTATTGCAGGGGGGACGCCCCCCCTGTACCCCCCGACTTATATATACCAACTCCGAGACCACTCTACATTCATCTAAATTGAAAACAGCTTACTTGCTTTTACTGTTACGTTTACAATACCCATGCGGATTCCTTGGTTGCGCCACAACATTCCTACAAAGCGTGTTACTGTTAAGTGGAAAACATTTTAGTGTAAAACATTTCACATTTGAAGTTGCTGTCGTGAGCATGTTGACAACTACAGCTGTCAGTCAACACTGGCAATCATGACAGACACGCCCAAAGCTGAGCAGTACCGCCCGCGAGGTACTAATCTGTAAGATAACCGGATTAGCTGGGTTTCTGAGTTATATTTTTACTTCAAAGGAGACCATCTTGTGGTTTGACCATTCCACAGAGGACATTACACTAAGTGATTTGCAGCATTCTCCCATATTAGTGAGGACAAGATCTGGTGTGTTTGTGCCCCTAGTCGGCATAATCATAGGAGATCATAAAGGATTACTAGACTATTGCCCCGGAGGTCATTTTTGGCCTAGCAATTTAAACCCAATGTAATACAGTAGAGGTACTAGTCATTACCCAAGATTGCATTTAGTTCATAGTTAGGTACTAGGCTAATTAGCCCTAGGGCCTATATAAGACATATGAATGTAACTATATTATAATATATATATATATATATATATATATATATATATATATATATATATATATATATATTCCTTATATTATAGGCTATATAAGCCTAGCCAAAAAAAGGTACCCTGGCTTTCACCACCCAAGAAAATTATTTTCCTGTGCCCCTGTTGATTAGAGCCGCTAGACATGATCCCAGGGGTTAATTTCCTATTTCCCATCCGATCATCAAGATTTGAAAATAACTTTCTTGGGTGGTGTAAGCCAGAGAACCGAAAGTCTCTGGGACAGGAATCTATCCCTCTAGCATGTTCTGTTTATTGTGGTGGCAAGGTTTAGGTCCCTGGAGCGTATAGCTCAGAGGGAGTGTGATTTCCCTAAGTGGAACATGTCCAATAGCTCTGGGTTTGACATAGCTTTGTATGTTAGGCAGAGATGGTCTCTGAATAGGCGATATGTGACGGAGTAAAGCTGGAGTTTTTTGAGACGGTCTATGTAGGGCATCTGTTTGAGGCTGGTAATCCTATTTGTGAGGTATTTCTGTGGCCTTTCCAGTTGTTGTAGATGTCTTATGAGATACATACCAAAAGGGGCATTCTACACTATAATGGGGGTCTAATGAGTGATGAGTAGAGGAGAACAATAACCTCTTTTTTCATGGACGAGAAACCTTTTCTAAATTTATAATTGCAAAATTTAAAATAGTACCTGCATTTATATGCCATTGTTACACATTTTAGGCTTTGTTCAAATTTCTTGCACTAAGAGTTTAAGAATTATGACTTGTGGTGTGATTTGAGGATAGACGACCTTAAAGTTGGTGGGGTGCATAAATGACCCATATTGGTAATGACCAAATATCATTGCTCATTTGACTGTCTGGTTTCATTGACATTTTTTTATTGTCAGTAATGTGTATTTATTGATATGCCACAATACCATTTTTTCCAGTGACATATTATCTCATAATTACATAATGATTATTATCTGGATGCAAAAGGCCACCCATGCCTACCTGAACAAGTACAATTTTCCTCTTCTACCTTGCACATTTTACTGATTACACTAATGGTTTGGTACTTCCCAAAGGAAGCAGTAGACCCTCCATTTGAATAGGAACCACTTTGGATATTTGTCATAGCTGGTAAACAAACCCTATAGTAGAGAATATTGTACAGCACTAGTAAAACTTCCTGGGATGTTATTTGGGGCCTTGGAGCAACCTCTCTTCATTGTGCTCATCTACTTCTTCATGAGGATATGATATAATGGTGGTTGCTCTCAAAGCCTAGTGTAGTATTGATGTTTCAAAGCTATAGCTGAATGTATATACGTATGTCATCTGTATTTGCAATTTAGTGCACCACTGATTCCTGTAACAATGCAGTGATAGTAGTTCTTGCTTGACTGAAAATATACCACCTGTATTAGTATACTTACGAATTTAAATTATAATGTCACTATATTTATAGATGGTTATGTATATGGTTTTAATGGCTACTCCCTGTTTACTGCATAATGTCTAGGAATCTAGCCACAGGCAGCAATTTAATTTTGCCTTATTTCAGTTGCATTCAAGAAGATTAATCTGCTCCCAGCTGTTGTCATTTTCAATTTTGTGACCATAAGCTTGTCATGTCAGGAGCTTGCACACCAAGACTGCCTAAAATATTGTTGAGCTCTGAAGGGTAATCTAGTATCTATATAGGGAAGAATATTAGACAGGCCAAACCACATTAGGAAAATGCCCATGCACTCGAAAGTAAATAGTAGGACATTGCATAAATGTAATGTAGATGCACTCCATATAGCTACATAGAATGTAATCACACAAGCATGTCTTAGCCCAGGTAAGGTGTACCTTATTTAAAGAGAAGCTTGTTGCTAATCAGACTACTACCTTTTCCTGCTTTTTACTATAACTGATTTTGGTTATCTGGGCTGGTGTTAGCATTTGGGGGCCCCCAGCAAATGTTCCAGTACAAGTATCATCCTGTGAATGCCACACCTCCTTGACATGGCAATTGTGGATGTTTGTGTGTTTGTGTAGAGAGCAATGCTTTTGAGGGCATTCACAGTCAATACAACTTCCATTGCTCTTCTTTGGCAAGCCTGCTGATATCATTCACACTGAAATACACCTTTGGTGAAAGTGTAGCCCATTAATCTCCGTGGCGCATGCTATAACTGTGTAATGTTGTAGTATGATGTACTAGTTAGGTAGGGATTCCAATCCCAGACACGGCAACTGTGAGACATGGTGTGTGTGATTTGTATCCTCTGTGGAGGTTGCTGTGAGCATGTAACAACTGAACTCATTGTGGAACGGGTTTTGTTTTTGAGTTGAAATTACTCTGTTGGAAAACAGCCTTCCTTCTAGCCATCACTTCAGCAAGAAGAGTGTCTGAATTACAGGCCCTCATGGCAATGGAACCCTTCATTATCTTCCATGTGGACAGGGTTTCCTCTCAGGACTAATCCTTCCTTTATGCCCAAGGTGGTGTCTTCTGTGGCCCTAAATCAGTCTATTAATTTGCCTACTTTTTCCCAATCCACAAAACTAAGGGGAACGAATACTGCACTCTCTGGACATGCACAGGCAACTTAGATTCAATTTGGATAGGACTAAGCCTATCAAAAAATCTGAGCAGCTACTAGTTAGCATTGCTGCAGGGGCAGAGGGGAAGGCCATTTCAAAGCAAACTTTCCCAATTTCCCAAACAATGCCCACTGCATTCATTTCTGCTACAAGCATCATGGAAAACCTACCCCACAAGGGATAAGATCACATTCCACCAGGGCTGCATCTGCCTCTGCGGAATTTCTCAGAGGGGTCCCTACCAGGGACATCCTAGAAGCTGCCACCTGGAGCTCTGTATATACCTTCACCAAGCATTACCACTTGCCTAGCTTTTTCTAAATCCAGAGCTTGATTTGCCACTGCAGTCTTGCAGGGATTAATAGCTGGCCCTAATGCTCTTTAACTTACTCCTCCCTTTTTTAGCTTTGGGAATCAACCCAAATGTGATGACTGCAACAGTGAAACATGAAGAACATAGTACAGTTGTGTACACTTACCATAAATGTAGATGCTCGAGTGTATTCACTGTTGCAGTCCTGGTAACCCTCCCTCCAGCCCCCTGACTTCTTCCTTCTTTTGGCTCTACCTCTCCTTCTGGTTGGTATACCTATTTTTTCTTGTGTAGTTGCTTTTTGTTGGGGGTTTACCATACCATTTAATTGCTTCCTATTTGTGGGAACTGACATCTGGGCAAGAAAACAGATGTAATGGCATCGCGGGCATTGCATGTTTTATACCCTGTCAACCTGACGTCAAGGAATAACTGGCAGCATCCTATGCAGAAATCCAAAGACTCTGGTATTCAGGCCAACTGAGGGCTACCTGCAGGCAGATAACCGCTTAAATGTGATGACTGCAACAGTAGACCACTCAAACATCACTACATTTTATAGTAGTGTGAACAACTGTACTTTTGTTGGTCTTGTTCTATCTGATGTTACACATGCTGCTCCATT
>NC_056726.1:253663748-253697822 GCF_019279795.1 Protopterus annectens
TGCTGTTACCTGATAATGTGACAACATTTCAAGCCCCTCACAAACCCTGATAACTCTGCTGCCTCTGGACAACTGTTCACAGAAACATTATACAGGTATGCTAATAGCTGCATAGAGGAAGCTGTACCCACCAAGTACATTGGGATGCTCTATAACAGAAGGAAGAAAATCATGGCAAAAATTAAGAGGTGTACCACCCGCAGGATATAAGCACTCTCAACTTAAACTACCCAGTGTAAACATAATGTCTAAAGAAGCCAAATTTGAGGTAAAGTTGGCCTCCCAGACCAAGGACAAGACATGCTGCAGCTTTATCAGTAACCTGAAAGACAATACACAAATGTGTGTAGTGCTCATTGTTAATGCAGCCACATATACTGAGCCAGTAGATATAAATAAACTATTGGCAGACAAATTCAGGTCTAATTTTGGCTCTCTTTCCTTCTTAAAAATATCAAATATAACTGCCCTGCTATCACTAGGAACAGGTCTTAAATGTCTGCTGTAAGGCCAAGAACAATGCATTGATGGGCCCAGGCATGAAACATGATGTATCAGGCCCTCTGGATTGCTATCTAAAATGTAGCCACCAAAAAGGCTTCATGTCTAATGAATGCTGAGCAGCAATAGTCATCTCTTTGCCCAAAGGTGGGCCATCTACAGACCCTCAAAACTACAGCCCCATAATCTCACTAGTCTCATATGCAAATCCTTGGAAATAATTATCATGGAAAAGATCAATAATGACACAGTAAACCTACAGACATTAGACCCAAGCCAGGTGGGTTTCGTCAAATGCAGCTCTTGCTTACTCACCCTGGTGGACTTCTTTGAGAAGGTCACCAAAACAATGGATGAGGGCAAAATGTTTCACACTGCCTACCTTGATCTGGCCAAGGCATTTGACACAACTCAACCCCACTCAAGCATTTTTTGACAAACACAAGATGTTAGGTGTAAACCTTTATGTTATCAGGTGGATACCCAGTTGGATCACACGAAGAACATTTTTAAGCACTTACATGCATGTGTGTGTATGTGTATTTTACATATAATATACACATGTACACACACACATGCATATATGCAATATATATAAATATATATATATATATATATATATATATATATATATATATATATACACACACACACACACACACACACACACACACACATATATATATACATATACACACACACACACACACACACACACACACATATATATATATACATATACACACACACACACACACAAGGGTACATACACACTGCCTCATACAGTACTGATGGACAGATGCAGCTCCTAAATACTTTATCCTAGGCTTGGCCCAATTCAAATTACCTATGGTATGATCCCAGTCATTCTCATTAGGGGTAATATGTAATTATCAACTATGGCACATGTAAGGTCAATCTGTAACCAAATGGGATAGATTATTTCAAACACAAAAAAGGAAACCATCCATGTTCTTGTGTGACGTGCACCATTGTTTCCTTTGAGCCAGCAGGAAAACCTACCCAGTATCTGAGCATTTAAACATGGTCATAGTCACTTTCACATACAGCACCAGGAGGTAAAATGACAACTCTGTTTTCACAACCCCTCAACCCCCAACAAAATTTTATTTATTTTACATTTGTTAACCGGGCTAGTCTGGCTGGATACATGTCCATTTTCAGCAGAGGCCCGAGGAGAAAAGCTCCACTAATAGACTACGACAATACATGAAGACTACTTAACTAAGTAGATCAAACTTTTTAACAGAGAACAAAACACAAACAAATCAAAATGTCCCAACAGAATACAGATTGTCTTAACTAACTTAAGTAGGTTACAGTAAGATTAAGATCAAAGTTCACGTTATGTGGTTGAGGAGATAAATTCAGGCACAAGAAAATACAGTTGAGTAAAGGATATCTGAAGTGTAGGTATGTAAAAATTAATCATTGATCAGAGGTAGAGGAGAGTGATGGTATTACACAGAGTGAAAAGAAAGCAAGTAGTTAGGCAAGCTAAAGAAAGCAGGTTAGAAGGTAAGGAGAAAAGTTGGTAGTAAAACTTAAGGGAGAAAGGGATAAGTGGAAAAGAAAAGTGTGGGTAGAGTATGTTTAGATAGGGTAATGGTATTTAATCAAGTTAACTGTTAAGAAAGTAAAGTTAAACAGGAGAGTGAGGTATATAGGCAGTGAGACAAGGGAAAAGGGTGAGGGACCAGAAAGGGTGTTAAGAATGTTAGTTTAGGTAAGAATGGGAGAGTAAAGAAAGAAATATGCAGACTGTTCAGAGTAATACACAGTAGTTTGCTCAGTCAGGGTTAGAGCAGGGCAGAGCCAGTGGATTTGTAGGTGGTTTTTATCTGTTTTGAAAAGGTGGCATGATGTTAGGGAGGTCAGTTCAGTGGGAAGTTTATTCCAGTATGAACCGATAGTGTTTGCAAATAGGGAATCACCTGATTTATTATGAGATTTCAAGGTAGTCACTAATAGTTTGTTGGCTGATCTGAGTGTCTTGAGGTTCTTATAAGGTGTAATGACATTATTTAGTATAGGGATGTTGGAAGGGTAATGGAGAATTTTGAAGGTGATGACTAGTTGTTGTAGAAGTATAAGGTTTGGGAGTTCAAGCCAGTTGAGTTTCTTTAAGTTTAGACAGTGGTGAGTTTGGAAGGGTGAGCCAGTGGCAAATCTGGCTATACTGTGGTAGGCAGTATTCAGTTTCTGAAGATTACTCTTAGATAAGTTGACAAAGGAGGGGGAGGCGTAGGTTAGTGTAGAGATAAGGTGAGTTTGGGCTAGGGCTACTCGAAGAGGCAGTGAGATAGGGCTTTAGTCTGTAAAGGGCACCAATCTTTTGTTAACAGTTTTGATAGTTAAATCAATATGATGGTCGGGTTAAGCTGGTTATCTATGGTGACGCCTAGGAGTTTGGTGCAGTTGTCAGGTTGGATGATAGTGCCATTACAGGATGTTATAGAGAAAGAGATAGGGGTGGATTTAGAGGTAGGGTAAAAGTATTAGTTTGGTTTTTGGGATTCAGGAGGAGGCAGATATGTTGAAAAAATTTTCTGCTGCAGTGAAGACTGCTTGGGTGGTGGAGTGGAGTTCTTCTGGGGTAGGGGCTGAGCAGATGAGAGTAGAATCATCTGCATATTGGATGCATGTGGATGTAGGTAGGGAGTTGGGCAGATTGTTGATGAAAGTGGAGAAAAGTAGGGGCCTAGGATGGATCCTTGTGGGACACCAAGAGTGACAGGAGTAGAGTGGATAGATGGCTGTCCCACAGTACAGCTTGTTTCCTATTAGTTAAATAGGAATTGAACCACTGTAAGGCTAGAGAGTCCAGCGAAAGAGATTTTAAGGTATCAAGGAGAAGTTGATGGATAACCATGTCAAATGCCTTTGAGAGGTCTAGAAACAGTGCGGAAGAGAATAGGTTATTATTACGATTTGTATTTATGGTATCAGAGAAGGAAAGAAGGGCAGTAGTAGTGCTGTGGTAGGGTCTGAAGCCATGTTGAGAGTCTACAAGCAAGTTGTTATTTAAGAGATAGTTTAGGAGTTGGTGGTGAATACAGCTGCCCATTATTTTCGATAGAGGTGATAGGAGGCGATAGGTCTAAAATTGGATAGTTCATTAGAGTTTCCACCTTTGTGGAGTGGAATGATGTGGGAGATTTTCCAGCAGGATGGAATTTTGGATTCTGTTATGGTTCTGTTTATTAAGATGGATACTGGGTATGCTATTTCTCTTGCAGCTAATTGAAGGAATTCAGCAGGAAGTTTGTCAGCTGAAGGTGTACAGGGTTTTAGTTTAGACAGTAGTTTCTGTATATAGGTAGTTGAGACGGTTTCCAGTTTTAGCGTATAGGTATTGCTGGGGATGGGAGTAGTTTGGAGGGGTGGAGTCATAGAGCTTGCAAGTGAGTTAACAGTTTGAGAGAAGAAATTGTTAAAGGTGTTGGCTATGATGTTAGGTTGTTCTTGTGCTAAGCTAGCTGGGGTAGGTGTTTTGGTATTGCCTGGATGGAGAAGTTTATTAATTCCTGACCAGAATTTTTTGGGTTTTGGTTGTGGTTTTGTTGGTATTGGAAGTTATAGTTTTTTATCTAGGATGACAAGTTTCTTTGTTTTGTTTCTTAGATGTTTGAAGGTCTGATGGTCAGTGGGGTTTTAGTGGATCTCCATATTGACCATGATTTGTTTCTCATTCTCATAGTTTGTTTAGTAGTAGCAGAGAGCCAAGGAGCTGCTTTGGATCTGATTTTAACTAGTCGGGATGGTGCATGTTGGTTTAGAATTTGTAAGAAGGTATTGTTGAAATGCATAACTGCATCATCTATTGGGAGGTATTTTAGTGTAGACCAGTTATATTGTTTGAGTTCAGTTTGAAAGGATGACAGATTGAATGCTGTTCTATTATATTTGGTCCGATAAGTAGGTTGTTTAGGGATGTTGCATTTTTTTTTAGTGATAAAGGTAAGGAGGTGGTCACTAATATTGTCCGGGAGTATGCCTGTATTATAGGAGAGGGGATTGTTGTTGGTAAGTATCCAGTCTAGGATTGTTTGTTTAAAAGTAATTCTGAACTTGTCACTATCCACAAAAGGAAAAGGCAATAAATATTGTATAAAAATAAATAACTAATAAACCACACTAACCCTAAGAAATTAATATATCTTCTTAGTAGGGCTTAAACCCTGCAGAGGAAAGCAAAAAGAACATGACAAACCTCCTATAAAATGATATCACCAAGCAATCAGTTGAAAAATAGCCAGTTAGCAATAGAGATAACACTCCTTCATTAACACAAACAGACAGTGAAACTACTACTGCACTCATAGTTCAGGAAAATGAGCAACCTGTAAAGAATTAAACATATAATACAAGCCATTCAACGAAACAAAGTACATCACATACTGCCCACTTAAATTTCTCCAGTAATGAAACCAAACATGAGATGTCATCAATAACATGCAGTTTAAATCTAAATCTCCCAAACATAGAAATGTTCACTTACCTAAAATGTACAAGTGTGTAGTCTAAACAAGTCCCATTAATTCTTCGAACAGCCATCTCCCCAAGTTAACTCCTTCTCCAGCAGGCTTACACAGACTTTAAAGAACAGCTTAACCAGCATAATACTGGCATTTTCTGCAAAACTAACTCCAAAATTCAAGTGACCTATAGCAAACAGTGACAGTCATTTATAATCCCATTTTCACCAACCAGAAATAATAAAATTCTTTAAAAAAAAAACTATTAATTTAATAAATGATGCACTAACCTCTTGTCCAACCTTCCCTTATGACTTGAGTTCCGCAATTAAGCAGAATTCTGTAGAGAGCGACACACATTTCATACCACACCATACCCACCCCCAAAAAATTAAGCCAAGTCTTATCTGACTTTACTACTTTGCAATGAATGCACAAATAGATTATACTGGTTAACACATTTAAATGCATAAGACATTTTTAACAGCTCAGCATTTAAATGTCTCATTCAATGAAATGAAAGTTAATAGCAAGCCAGAGACCAATGCACTTAGCACCTCATCAAGTTGGATATGATCATTTTCACCTCTGCTGGCACCCATTGTTTAACCCAGTATGTCCAAGATCAGAAACATTTAACAGAAAGCCAAGGATGACTGTAGCAATTATAGAATAATTAACATGCAAAACCAATTGACTCAGGCTTCTTTTACCACAAACTGAAAATGATGTAAGTATTTTTTATATAATTAGTCAATGTTGTAGTTAATGTAATAAAATACAAGAAACTAAATTTTTCAGTGCAAACTGACATCTGCCCAAAATGATAATTAACATATCTATACAGTTGTAAGAGACCTATTTATATACTTTATTTATTTATTCCAGTTCGGTGACCGGGGAGGTCCACTGGGCTAAAAGCCCATTTTCAGTGGAGGCCGGGGGAGAAAAGCTCCATAATAAAGTTACATGACATAATAATCACACAATTACAAAATATAAATTGATTTACATACTAATTAAATCTTGGATGATTATATGATTATAGAAACAGTCCCGGAGGATGCTAGGCAAATTGTATAGGGATGGGAGAAAGTGTTAGTTACATTAGAGATGTAAGAAAAATATGGAAGGTATGAAGACTTGTAAAACACTTGGAACAGATGTTAAAAAAAAATTTCGATGAAAATCATGGGAACCACAAATAACAGCTGCCCAAGAGGAAAGCTGAGAAACAGAGGCTGGCATGAGAGGAAATGTATTCTTTGCAATGACAAGCTTTATAAAGCAGGACAGCAGGAATTTGTGTTGAGAATGGCTGACCTGAATGCACATATCAGGATAGATAGAATAGGATATGAGGACTGCCAGGGTCCACATGGGTGGGGCAGTAAGAATACAGATGGAGAGGCCACTATAGACTTCTGTCTGGCAAAAGGCTTGATAGTATCAGACTTCCTTCTACTAAGGAAAGGACAATGGGCTACAATCAGTGATTGTAAATGCATCCCCAGTGAAACAGTAAGCACACAGTAAAAAACACTGGTTGCCACAATCAGGTGCAAGCAGTGGTCAAACAAGGCTTCCACAGTCAACAGAGACCAGGCTGAAGATATAGAAGATGACTGGAGAGAAATCACAACAGTTCTAGGAATTGCTTAAGGCTCTAGCACCTCAAGAAGAGGAGTAAATAACTTGAGTTGAAAGGACTACAATGGAGTCCCACAGGGTTCTGTCCTGGGTCCTCTCCTGCTTGGTATCTACTTCTCTGAAGTTCAGGCCAACACGAAAGGACTCTGGTTGACAAACTTTGCAGATGATTCCAAGTTAGGAGCTATTAACTGTCTAAGTGATGTTGACATCCTAAAGACATGCCTCACTGAGACCAATAACTGGTGTTAGAACCATGGTCTTAAGCTCAATGCCAAAACAATGTCGTCATCCGCTTTAGGATAAACCCAATTCCCGTGAATTACCACATTGGTGGTAGTCCACTGAACACAGAAGGTATTACCTATCCACGTAAACCTGTACAAATTGCTGAAGGAGTCATTAATGGGCACATTGTGGGTGTTGCAAAGAGCACTTCTGCCTGACATCCAAGATTTAAAAACAATTTCATTTACTTTAATCATACTTTGACTTAGTAATGGGGTCCATTCCCATCATGGTATTAGAAACTGAAAAGGTATGGAGAAATTAAACAAATTAAATTAAGGCAGATATCCAATTGCCACTGCACAACTTTTCCCACCAGCAAGACCTAGGACGACCTGTCCAGACAACTTTCAGAAGACTAGCTTTTATTCCCTCCTGAGAAGTGGCCACAAAGGGCACTAGTGACCCATCCAGGTAGCCTCAGGTGTCCCAGCAAAAAAGCAACAGGTGTTGCAGCCTGAAGGTAAGGGTGGCCCCAACACCAGTTCTTGGCCTCACCACGACGTCTTTCACAACCTTCTCGGCAGAAGCATGGCACAATAGGAAAAATCATTGCATGGTTTGGCTACAAACACAAACATAGCTGTATAGTGGGCTGGAAAAGTTATCATGCACACCTCACTTCTGACAGTGCCCCTCCCTCCTTCTGTGTTATCAAGTCTTGTTAAACTGTCAATCCTAGGTATATAAGTAAAGGAGAGAAGACAGTAGAAGAAGACAATACAAAAAAAAAATTACAATACATGCTTAGCTCAGTCTCTCTAACCACTTCCCAATGACAAAATAGGTCAAAATATTGCTACCTTAGATGACTGTACCAGAGCGGGCAGTGCTTACTAAAATGGGTAATGCAAATGGCACTACTCACTATCCTAGGAACCTCTTGTCAGATGTCTACTTTCTGCAAGGAAGCATCTTACTGCCTTAGCATGGGCTCTTCAAATTTCATTAACAGAAAGAACAATAAAGCCTTGCACACCATGCTGAACCCTGCATTCAGATCTACCCAAAGTATCCATGGCTACTCACTCAGATCCACCTGTAGAGCAATACAAAAGCCCCATGTGCACAGATGTATGTTTGTGGATTACAGGCTGAGCAATGCAGAGCTGCATAACAGAAATACTATACAGCCTTAGTGCTGCACCACAGCACTAAGAAAGGATATAGCACTGCATGTTGGTGATGCAGGTGTATACATGCACTATATACAAATAATCGCACATGCTTTGTGATCACAGTACCATGTATGTCTGCGTATAGAATATATTAGCAGCAGAATTGTTATTGCATTATTTAGAAACAGTGACATTGGGTAGCTTCATTAGCATAGATACCATATTAATTGGACCTTATTAGAACACTCAGCATTAGCAGGCATTTTCGTTTCATTCTGTGATTACAGTTGGGAGATAAGCTAAGCAATATAGGCAAACATGACAGGTAGTAAGGTGTTTGATTTATCAAAACATACCCCGAAAAAAAAACAAACCTGAAAGAAAATAATGACTTGACCGACCTGCAATTTACATGCGCTGTGCATGACCAGTACAAGGATTTACATTTTTCTTATTATATTCAACAGCAGGAGTGGCCTTAGGTCAACTGGTGCCCTATGCAAAAGGCCTCCATGGCACACCACACCACATCACCCAGTGCCCCCATCCTAGTCTACTTACACCAAATAAACACTGGAAAAGTGCCCCTGCTAGAGCGGTACCCTAGGCGGCCACCTAGTTGGCCTCTGCCTAAGGCCGGCTATGTTCAACAGTAAAGCTTTGGATAGATCCAACAGATGTTGCTTTCCCTTGCCATTCCGTGTCAGTTTTTTTTTTTTTTTTGCTTCATGCAACCTTTATTGTGATTGTGTGTACTAACAGGAAAAGAACGCAATATCTGTAGATATCCGAAGCTTTGCTGTTGAAAATTTGAGGAAATGTAAATCTAGAAGTGGCCCTGCACATCCCACAATGGACATGCACTGGCTCAAAATGTAAAATGATGCGTGCTAGTAGTTATGACGTGCAATTGTCTTGCATGCAACAGCATGTGAAAATATAGAGCTTTAAAAATATACATGACCCTATATAATGCTGTACAACTAGAGTACTGGTATGAAGGAGCAGAAAATGCAGGTTCTGTAAAGATGCATACTGTTCCCATGGCTGCCACATTTTGTCAACTGTATTTGGCTACTAACCAAATATTACACTTTTCCACAGTAGAAGGTACTGCTTAAAATAGTATTTACTTCAAAAAACAATGTCAAAACAAGTACGGAGCATCATGTGAAAGCAGAGAACTGACAAGCTGAGTGCCTTATTGCTGAGGGAAGTAAAACAGGGCTGGAATAGAGGTTTTTAACATTTTTGAAGAAACTTGATGCCGTGGGTAGTGTTTGTTAGGACGACATTATTGATGTCACAAACTGGGAGGTGATTCGTAAGTGGGTGGCAGTGTTTCATCTTTGGTCCGAAGCAGAACTAGGATTTTAGAAATCAGATAGTGCCCCCTTTAATTGGAAAATCCCAGGCCCAGATGCAGTACCTAACTTTTGGCTGAAAGTATTAAGATCTTTGCATGAAGATTTAGCTATGAGTAAGAACTATTTATATGTGCACCCCGAATAGACACCATCCTGGTTAACAACAGGAGAAACAATACTCTTACTTAAGAGTGAACCTGCAAGCTACCCTAAAAATTACAAATGAATAACTTTCCTTCTGACGACATATAAGCTATACACTGGACTTGATGATGACAGAGTTTATAGTCATTTAGACGAAAACTCAACTATGGCAGTAGAACAAAAGGGCAATAAAAGAAAGTCCTATGGAACAAAGGATCATTTGTTGTTAAATAAAGTCATAGTGGAGAACTGTAAAAAGGTGAAGAATCTAAGTATAGCATGGATTGCCTGCAAAAATGCATTTGATAGTATCCCACATTCATGGATAAAAGAGTGCTTAAAAATATACAAGATACACCCTCGGCTGATCGACTACATTACAGTGACTATGAAGCAGTGACAGACCACTTTGCAATTAAGCCATAATAAAGGACAAATTGTTATCCTAGGGATAAAAATTCAAAGGGAGATATTCCATGGTCACTCTTTGTCACAGCTGCTATTCTGCCTTGCCCTTATCCCATTAAGCTGTTGACTTAACAGCTTAGGCCATGGCTATAATTTGGCATCTAGAAAACAACAAAGTGTGAAGACTTCTCATCTTCTCTTTGTCGATGATTTAAAACTGTATAGCTCATCAGATGAGGAACTGAAAGCACAACTGCAAGTTGTCAAAACTTTTCAGATGATATAAGAATTTCATTTGGTCTTGATAAATGTGCAAAAGCAACTTTTCAATCAGGAAACTGCAGCATCAGGAAAACATCAGTTTGGGAAAAGAATGTGATATAAAAGAACTTGAACAAGACAGAGTGTATAAATACTTGGGAACTGATGAAGGATCAACAATAAAACATGAACAAATGTGAATAAAACTTAGTAAAAAATACTTTAGAAGGCTTAAATTAATTCTGAAAACAGCACTGACATCTAGGAACAAAATCCAAGCCATAAGCCAATTTGCTCTTCCTGTCCTAACTTTCAGTTTTGGAGTGATTGATTGGCCCCAAAACATGTTTGGATAGATTAGATAGTAAAACAAGACGGATGCTTCATGCTCACCAAATCTTTTTTGGCTTCTCTTGTTTAGGGATCGCCACAGTGGATCACCGGTCCACTAATGATTGGCAGTGGATTTTTACGGTGTCAAGTTGCCAGCCTGGTGCCCAATCTTCAGAGAAAGCACACCCCTGCACCTACTGGCATGTCTTTTAAAGTTCACTTGACCATGGGGAGGACATGCAGAATTTGCAAAGAAGTTACTCCAGCTGAGAATCAAACTGGAGAACCTCTTGCTATCAGGCGACATTGCTAACCGCTGCACCACCATGGCCAATTACCAAGATTATATATTCCCCGTTCCGAAGGAGGGCTGGGCCTCTTTGAAATTGATTACATGTATATATCTGCAATTGTGGGACTCCACACATATCTGCTGACCTCACAAGACCCAAACGTAGTGAAGGTTTTAAAACAAGAGGAGAATAAATCTAAGATGACTTCTCTGCTTAATCTGGCAGAAGCATATTGGCATCAAGCATGAATGGAAATCATAACTGAAGTAGATAAAAATCAGGCAGCAACTGAATGTGGCAAAAAACAAAAGAAAGAATATAAGGAACAGGACCAGATGAGAAGGCAAGAAATTAAAAAAGACTAAACAATGAGAGACATTTGAGTTTCAGCCATATATCCTTCATAAAAATGCCTGCAATTGCATAACCTATTATTCTATCAAAGATGACCATAAATGGATACAAATATCTGTTTGGAACTGTAGCAAGCCCATTTTATATTTTTGACAAAAGGGCTACAGTTATATTATGATACATTGGATACAGTAAATAGTTCAGAGATTCTTACATGATCGCAAATGTAAAAAAAAGTATTAATACGAAAAAAGACGTGTTTGAAACTTTAGCAAGCCCTTTGTCAGAAATGTACAATGAGCTTGCTACAATTAGATTCCAACACTGTAAGCCTTTCAGTGTAATTGACATGACAAGATTACCTCTCAACCATGCAGATTTTCACCTCATATGTGTGGTCTCATTCTCATACAATTATTGGTTTTCTGGCAAATCAAGGAGTACTGAAGGGACTAAATAATAAGACATTTGGGTTTCAGGCTGCACACCCTTCATAAAAATGCATGCTAATACATAACCTGTTACTCAGAATGACCCAAAATGGTTAAAAAAAGAAAGGAAATAGAAAAGATCTGTTTGTTACTGTAGCAAGCCCATTTTATATGTCTTGCAAAGCATTTGCTACAGCTATGCTCTGCCACATTAATGCAGAGCTTTAGTGCTTCTTACACGAATACAGATATTAAAATAAAAAACTGTAATTATCTGTTTGTAATGTTAGCAAGCCCTTTGCCAGAAATGTAAAATGAACTTGCTATAGTAATATTCCAAAACTGTAAGCACTTCTGGCATGACCAGATTACACTTGAACCGTCCAGATTTTCTTCTCATATGTGTGGGTCTCACCGTCTTGGTAAAACTGTTTGTTTTCTGGCAAATCAACTAGCAATGAAGGAACTAAATTATCACAGATATTTGAGTCACAAGCTGCACACCCATCATAAAAATGCATGCTAATGCATAACCAGTTCAACATAAAAGGATAAAAAAGCAGTTATCTGTGCACAACTGTAGCAAGGCAGTTTTACATTTCTGGCAAAGGGCTTGCTACAGTTCCATTGTGATACATTGGATAAGTAAGCATTTTGGTGCTTCGGCGCTTCTTACGTGACCGCATATATTGAAATAAAAAGGAATGAAATGATCATTTTGTAACTGTAGCAGAACATTTTATATTGGTGGCAAAAGGCTGCTACAGTTATGAAGCACTTCTTACATGAACGCAAATGCTAAAAAGAAGATGGCAATAATCTTTAACTGTAGCAATCCCTTTGCTAGAAATGTAAAATGACTTGCAAGAGTTACATTGTGATGTTTTAAACATTTCAGTGCTTCTGACATTAACTCAAAGGCGGGAAAAATATATTTTATAACTGTTGCGACAACAGAAATGTAACAACTCCAACCTGATTGCTGCAGATGTACTCATATGCTGAAAGCCTGGGACTTAAAAACACTCTTAGTTCTTACTGAAAATCACTAGGAACTATAACATCAAAGTCTACATTTATGCATGGGAAACAAAACAGGAATGGGAGAGGGTATACAAAGGAAAGTAATACTTGGGTCGGACCTGACTGTGATGTCACAAAATGGGAGAAGTTTGAAAAAATGAGTGGCAACATTTACATTTCAGTCCGAAGAGATGGGTGGCAACATTTACAATTTGGTCCGAAGCAAGGAACACAGTTTAGAAACAAGCCAGTGCCCTTTTAACATTGTTGTCTTTTATTTGCCGAACTTGGGTGTAACCTGTAAGACACATATTGCACCTTTCAACAATACCTTTTGTTGACTGGAGCTTCATGCATGTTTGATCACCTTGTACCTTGCTGGTGCTTTTCCATGTGAATAGAAAGCCCTGTCTTATATATTACCTGCAGTCATCCCTCTCCGTAAAGGAGGAGTGACTACAGACCCTGGAAAGCTACAGTCATCCCTCTCTATAAAAGAGGAGTGACTACAGACTCTGGAAATTATCACCCCATTAGCTTGACAAGTTTGATATGGCCACAGAGCACATCATCATGGACTTAATTAACAAGGATATAGGGAATCTCCAAACTCTACATCCCATGCAATTTGGTGTTGTGAAAGGTAGATCATGCTCAACCTGGTTGACTTCTTTGAGTCAGTCACCAGAGCGGTGGATGAAGGTAAGGCAGTTCATACAGCCTACCTCGATCTGGCCAAGGCCTTTGATACCATTCCTCACTCAGGAATTATTGACAAAAATCAACAAACTAGGCATCAACCCCTATATCATTAAGTGGATTGCAAATTGGCTCACAGATAGAACACACACTGTGAAAGTAGTGGACTCCAAGTCAGACTGCTGACCAGTCATGAGTGGAGTCCCACAGGGATCAGTCCTGGGCTCTCTCCTGTTTGGCATCTACTTCTCATAAGTCCAAGCCAACACGAAGAGACTCAGGATGACCAGATTCTCAGATGACTGCAAGTTGGGAGACATTATTAACTCCACAAGTGATGCAGACATCCTACAGCAAGTCCTCACTGAGACCAATGACTGTTGTGGAAACCATGGCCTTAAGCTTAATGCCAAAAAATGCTTCATCACCTTTGGGAAAAACTCATTTCCCACTAATTACCACATTGATGGGAGCCCACTGAACACTGAAGGAGTTATAAGAGATCTATGGACACCGGTTGACAGCAACCTCTCCTTTGATATCCACATTGCCACTATGGTGAGAAAGTCCTTCAATGTGGCACATCTCATTACTAAGGGTTTTCCATCCAGGAAGAAAGAGGTCATCATTTCTCTCTACTACTCCCTCATTAGATCAATCCTAGAGTATAATGCCCCATTTGGCATCCTCACTAGAGACATGCAGCAGGGGTCTATATTAGATTCTCAAAAGCCGACAATGTCGAATCTGACATTGTCGACACGAGAATAGCAAAACTGCCGAACATCGAACAAGTAAACGGAAATCTCCGTAAGGGAAGATTTCCATTTACTTCAATGTAGTGCAGTCTCAGAATTGGTATATTTAAGTAGCAGGGGTGTGGGGGGTGCAGGGGGGCTTGCCCCCTCCCTACAACATTTATTTATTTTTTTCTGAACATTCAATGTTTTAACAGTTCGATCACTAAAGGTCAATCTTTAGTGATTCGAACTGTTAAATATTCAATGTTCTTATATAGACCCTGCAGCAGCTGGAGAGGCCACAGAAGCACCTCATGAAGAGGATCCTAGGCCTTAAACACATGTCCTACATGGACAGACTCAAAAAAACTCCAGCTATTCTCTGTCTCATATCGTGTACTAAAAGGCGATCACTGACTTACAAAGCCATGTCTGACCCAGCCCTGTTAGAAATGCTACATCTAAAGAAATCCCAATCCCTCCACACCACACACTCCAGAGGACTCAACCTCATTACCACAATCAATAGAACATGCTGGAGGGACAGGTTCATAACCCAGAGACTGCCCATGCTCTGGAATAGACTTCCCATACATGTCAAGCAGAGCACCTCACTAGCCCTCTTCAAGAGAAATCTTGCTGAGTGGATTGTAAATAGAAAATTCACCCCATGGATCAATATAGTGCCTGTACTTGGTAGAGGCACTGGGAACTAATGACCAGTGACACAGTGCCAGGGCACTTCTATGGACTAGGCTTGTAAAGAACCCAGGGCCATTAGCCTAGTACACACTTATGAACATATGAACCTTCTGGAACATGCTAACATTACCTGCAATTTACTGTGGTACCAAAGGTATAAGATGTAAAATTTCTGATAAAGCCCAATTTATGATATTTACACAGTTTGCTCAGATGAACATTCTTCCATAATCCTTCCTGTTGCCCACTATTAATGGTGATGCTTATATCAAAGGTTGAAATGGCATTTTTGATATCTGCAGTTCTTGCTCTGTATGCCATTCTTCAGCAGGCAGAATGCTGTCCATCAGTAGGGTAGATGGCCCATTTCACCCTGCTTGACCTCTTACTGCTATATAAAACACACACCACCATGAACACCCACAACAAAGCCTGTAATATTTTATAGACACAGAAATAGAACATGGCTGGCACAACAGATTTCTATCCCAAGGAATCCTACACTTACTGACTAGACCTCCTCTGCATGTAAAGCAATACTACACATGGTCTGTATTCAGTAATATTCTGGATGAATAGCTGGGATTTCATAAATCCTCTCTGGGTTATATAACATGGTGCTTCTTGACCATGGAGTTTAGGTCACTATTTCAGCACTCAAGCTTAGCTGACTATGCTTATAAATGGTCTTTTGAACTGCATGCCTAGTACATACCCATGAACTTAACATAATATATAATTACCAAGTACATTACAAATGTCCATGCTGCATACAGAATATATATGCTGACAAAAACATCAGTTTATTGACGAATATATTGTTATAATCCATCTCATTTGAATGGCATTACTGCATAGTTTAGCTTTACACACTGTACTATTTTTCTTTTTCAGAAAACACCCTACTGTGTTTTTTTTCCGGCCTGTAAGAGTACCAACTATACACACACATAACAAGGTACCTGTAAACAAACATTTAATTGTTTACTTTAATAAGTAATGAAAACAAGAAATAGATGTGTGCTGTACTCTCCAAGGTACCATGAATTAAACTTAACCTCTGAGTCAAATCATTTAATTCATTCTCCCTCATTTCCTTATTCAACTGTTTTTTTCTCTGCTTGTTTACTAATTAATTTTAGTTTGATACTGATGTAAGTGGGAGGTGAACATACCATTTTGAATCACAACCTGAGCTCCATGGTGCAAGACACAAACAGAAAATTGTAAACAGAATAAAGAATTATACGACTTTCTGAAAGAATGTCAAACAGCTTGGCAAAATGCAGAAGTGGGATTCAAGCAAGATGATAGCTGAAAAAATATAAGAAACGGAAATGAGGTCAAACTATAACTACCAGTCTGCATGTAAGAATGGCATTATAGGTCATGCCCGAAATATTTGTATGTACATACATATGCAACATGTATAAATATTAATAAATGGTTTAACAGAGTGGCTATGTTAAGTATAGATGGATCTCTCCATTTTTATTTACTTTTTTAGTTTTATATGCAAATGTGTTCTTAAAACTAAGGAATGTGTATTATAGATGTCTTGCATTGTTGTGATTCATCGGCACATTGTCACTTTGCAATAAAATGTCACACTTGCTTGTACTTGGAATTTACACTGTCTGACCGTAAGCCCATTAAATTATCCCCCGGATTCATGAAGCACGGCGCAAGGCCAGTGTAAGGCGTGGGCCGGCAGTGCAGTGTATAATCGGCGTAGCAGCGCCACATGCATAGTAATGAGTGCGCGCCGCAACCACAACCACGTGCAGAGGGCACGTGCGCGAGCTCAAGTAGGATGCGCCCGTAGGCGTGGCCAAGCTGGCAGGCGAGGAGCAACCTAAAGTGCTGACTGTCACAGGCCGCCTGCAATAGTAACCGCACCAGCCAGTGTCCGTGGATAATGAAACGTACGCAGAGTATGCAACATAGTACCCGTTTACACAAAACGGAGAACCAAACAGTAACCCACGAAGTCCAAACTGTACCCGTCCAAGGAACAAAGGATACGCGTAATACCGTGTCCGTCACGCACTGCACTGTCAGTGGGCATACCCAGTGAAGGTGTACTGCAGCATGTCAGCGCGCCGCACCTACACACAAGTAGCCCCATGGGCATGGTCACCAGCAGTAGTGAGAGTACATAGCCGGGCAGCCGTGTCCATATAACAACCAGAAGGAAACCAGATACCCTAAACATAGACAAACATGTGCATAGCAACACGCACTACACCCAGCAACGTGCCCGTAGCATACACATAGGACGGCGTATGCCGAAGCATAATATCCAGAAGCAGAACCTATGCATGCAAATGTAATACACAACAGCCCCGTCATAGCACGTAACCCGCACCCATGTAAGACCATCCACCCAACCCAGCTAGCAGTCTTGCGCAGCTGCACACCTACACACAGTGGGTATACCTCAAATGTAGTATGAAGTATTGTCCTAGGCAGTGCCACGCGTGCAAATATGTACCGCACATGTCAACATCCCACCTCAGGTACTGATATCCAAATGGCTGCACGTGAATGTGTTGGCAGAATGCGTACATCCCGCATGTGGTATGGACCTGTCGAAAGCCCATAGGCGTTCACACGCCACGGTGTCCATAACTGTACACACCTGGACAAAGCAGTATGTGTAGCCACTGTACCGATGATTAGCTATGCAGACATGTCAAACACAACACATAGGGCGGAACATCCGCCCACCAAGCAGGACTCCCCAACAGGGTGCCACATGCACAGAAGGTGAAGGTGGGACATCACATGTAGATAAAAGTGGTGCCGGATGGCCAAACACCCACGGCCAATGCAAAGGATTGAATAACAGGTATATGCCTGGATGAATGGGTATGTCATATAATGGGAATAGGCTAAGCTATCCAACATAATAGCCATGCGTACCAGATACAAAATGTCAGTAACACGCAGTAGTAATGCAGGAAGGCATACACGACTGTGGGAATATCACAGGACATATGGCATGTGCCAAGTGTCGACGCATGACACAAATGTCCAGGATGGGGCCCCCTGCAAAGAGGAACATGTGCCAACCCCACCCCCCACTGACATATCGGCAGTGGAAACACAACCCAAACACACACCAACACCACCGTCCATCCCACGATAGCAACCTAGGCCGGTCAGAGACCACCATGATGCGTGCACAAACAGGGACACGTGTAACTGTTGCCCTGACAACCCCCCACAGGCCAACAAATAATAGTATGGACATATGCATGTAATGCTGTGAAGCATGTGTGGTAGTCCTCAGTATCACAGAGGTAGGTACACAGATACACTGTAATCAACCGTGACATATGTGCACTGTACACATCATACCTGCAGGTAATACATAGTTCAATCATGTGCCACAGAAATATCCACGTACGAATGAGGACAGGGGATAGACAAGTGTGAATGGGACAAACTATGAACATAGGTACATAGGTCCATAGGTTCATAGTAGGCTATCCACCCAAGGGCATCTATAAGCCTAGCCCATAGTTATGTTGCCCTCGCCACCCCTTCAGTTTGAAGAAAACTATGCCTATTATATTGCTGTACCTCTGTCAAGCAGTGACACTGAAGTAATCCCTGGGGTATATCTGCAATTTCCCATCCATTGGTCAAGACTCCTCTTGAACAAAGCCAGTGAGGTGCTCTGCCTCACATGTACTGGGATGTAGTTCCACAGCATAGTGAGTGTCTGGGTGATGAATCTGTCCTTCCAGCACGTTCTATTAATGACCGTGTAAAGGTTTAAGTCACCTGCCCTTGTGGTTCTGAGGGATCTAGATTCATTAGGTGAAGCATAGTCATCAAATCTGGGTTCGACATGGCCTTGTATGTCAGGCACAGGTCACCTCTGAGCAAGTGCTATGCGACTGAATAGAGCCGGAGTCCTTTCAGTCGGGCAGCATAACACATATCCCTGAGACCCTGCATCTGTTTGGCAATGAACTGTCGGGGCCTTACCATCTGCTGCAGGTGTCGGGTCAGATACATCCCGAATGGGGCATTGTACTCAATCATAGGTCTAATGAGTGATGAGTACAGGGGGACGATGACCTCCCCTGATCTAGATGTGAATCCCTACCTGAGCAGGTGGGCAATGTAGAATGTCTACCTAACTACTTTAGCAATGTGTGTTGAACGAATGGTTACTGACAACTGGGGTACCCAGATCCCTGTTAACATCCTCTGTGCTCAGTGGATTGCCACCTATATGGTAGCTAGGGGTAACCTTGTTCTTCCCGAAGGGTATGACCATGCATTTCCTGGCATTTAGCTGTAGGCCATGTCTGTGGCACCAGTTATCCATATCTGTGAGGCCCTTCTGAAGGATATCCGTGTCAGATGTGTTTCCGACTATGGCACCCAGTCTGCAGTCATCTGCAAACATTGTCAGCCATAACCCCCCTGTGTTTGCTTGTACATTGGAAATGTAGATGCCGAAAAAAGAGTGGACCCAGGACTGAGCCCTGTGGGACCCCACCTGTGACCGGCTGTGAGTCCGACATGGCGCCAGCAACTCTGACCATGTGGGTTCCGTCACTCAGCCAGTTTGCAACCCAACCTGCGATGTATGGGTTTACATACAAGCTGATTATGTCATCAATGATACCTGAGGGGGGTATTGTGTTGAAGGCCTTTGCCAGGTCGAGGTAGGCTGTATGGACTGCTCTACCCTCATCAATGGCCTAGGTGACTGTTCCTAAAAAGTCAACCAAGTTTAAAAGGCATGATCTGCCTTTGACCAAGCCAAACTGGGTTGGATCCAAAGTATGCAAGTCCCCTATGTCTTTATCTATGAGTTCCATTATGATCCTTCTCCATGGCTTTGCAGATAAGGCTTGTCAAGCTAATGGGACGGTAATTACCAGGATCAGTGGAGGCACCGCCCCTGTGAAGTGGGACTACAGTCGCCTTGCGCCACTACATGGGTACGTATCCCGAGGTGAGGCTAAGATTAAACAGCTGTCCTAACTGTGGGTTTAATTCCTCATTGAGTTCGTGGAGTACACAGCTGGGACACCATCTGGTCCCATGGATGCTGTGTTCACTGCCTTGGAGAGAGCATTTCCCACCTGTGTGTTACAGATGTCCTGGGGGCTACAATCCGCCGGTCTAGATATCTCTCCATGTGGGGGTGAGGGGGGGGGAGAAGTTTGCACCGACCCTGTCAGCCAGTATGTTGGCAATGTGTGTAGGTTCAGTAATCTTCACATCATTCTGAACCCAGTCTGAGCATATCTGGTAGTGTCCTCCCAGGTATCTAACATAGCTAAAGAAGGCCTTATGATTGTCTTTCGAGTCCTTGGTGATTTAGCTGTCGAATTTGCCCTGGATGATTTCATGAGAGCATGTAGTTCTTCACATACAATGAGCAAGGGTGTCTTACTTTACAAGGATTCTGCTCCATCCTGTAGTAGCTTCCTCCTTTTGTTGTACAGCTTGTGTATGGCTGGGGTCCACCAGACCGGACACTTGGCTCTGGTACAAAGAGTCTCAGTTTTGTATGGGATTGCCTGATCCATGCAGTCCTGTAGGTGCTGGTAGAAGGCATATGTAAGTGATTCAGTGGTGTGAGTAATGTTTACCACTGGCTCAGGGTCCTTAAAGGAGACCACACTAGTGTTTAGAAGTGTGAAGTCGGCTTCTGAGAAAGGCATATGTATGGTAACTGGCACCACCCACAGCATTGTATGCCAATAGCAGAAGCTATCGTAGGGTGTCCAAACACACGTGTCTGTACACATGGAACATTATAGCAATAAACCACGCCCAGATGTGTGTAATGCTAGATATACCCACGGCAGACGTGGTGCGTTCCCGATGCCCGAGGGACCACACACATAGCCGGCCGTAGGCATAGGCCAACTAGGCAGCCGCCTAGGGTGCCGCTCTACTAGGGTCACTTTCCCAGTATTTATTTGGTGTAGGTAGACCAGGATGGGGGTAGCGGGTGATGTGGTGGGGGCACCATGGAGTCCTTTTGCCTAGGGCACCACTTGCCCTACGGCCGCTCTTGCCATGGGTAAATACAGCAGTACCCACACCCAGACGCGGGTCATTGCTAGTATGCCATATCATCTATGGAAAGAAACCATATATTCCCAGACATAATGGCACAGCATAATGCCTGTCCGCCGCCCAAACGCAGACATACAGCACCCGCGGCGGTGCGGACGTACTGCGCCAGATGTCCGTTACCAATGTTGACACTGTCACGCTATGTGAAACAAAGTCAACATAGCGATGCAATACTAAACAGCGACGGAGAGCCCGATGTCACCGTTGCTGAGCTGTTCAACCTGTTCCGCCATGTTAAATGTGTGTAGCAGAGAAGGACAGCCCCAAACTAAGCAACGGACATGTCCGTGGCTCAGTGAAAGCCGTCACGCAATGTTAAACCCATGTAATATAGTGAGACAGGTTATAAATACAGAGGTTTAGTAATGGAAATAGGTCTGGTCGACCAGACCGTGTGCAATCACTATAACAAGATCTACAACGGGCACGCCGTCCAATCAGCGCACACGGATAGGAATAATGGGGGGGGTATGGTATCATAGACACGGACAAACCGTGCCCATGTCACTCATCTGACATTCGTACACGGTCAGGGCAGTTCCGTACACTAGGCGGACAAGTCCAAACCCAAAGCACCACAGGAACACCCTGACAATCGAAGGCCTGTATGTGTAGGGGATATAGGCCCCTGTGATCTGAATATCCCTGCGGTCACGACATATGCATCCTGGGCCATGAGCGGGAGGGAATAAGGAATGTTCAACATGTAGTACCGCACCTTTCCCAGCAGGAGAATGGATGCCTGTGACTACGTGAGTGCGGGAGGGGGATGGGGGGATATGTAAATTTAGCTAAGTACCATGGGTATGCATATAAATGAGACAGAACAGCTAACGTGTAGTGGTCACAGTAACCGGCAAACGTGAATACAGTCCCGTTTGAATTACGACTATAGAACATATAAATGTGAACGTGTACGTAATGCGTCCATGCTGCAAAGACTGTCATATGTGTAAAGGTGAAAGTGCATTCCGCACACGTCCGTCAACCGGATCAGAGATATGTTACCGGGACAGTCACAACTAACACAGACCACGTAACCACACACACCCAGTAAACATATGTAAACAGAATACGGATATGCATGTGCGCCTGCGCGTAACCCACAATTAGGAAATGCAAGTGCGCGTGTGCGTGTGTGATCCGCTCACAGCAGGGAAAGTTAACGCTGTGTCCCCCACGTCAATTATACATGTCTCAAACCTGTCAGCCTCTGAAAGTATGGAATCGGGCAATGCCATGTAAAGTACCATTAGAAATAGTGAGAAACACATGCTATGTGATAAGACAAACATAGAATGTGGATAGAATAACGTGTGTGTTAGTAGTATGGATTGACGACGGTTATGCATCTGTAACCCGACCCACTTGTCAGAAGGTGCCCCCGTACGAATTGTGTTCAGTTGGCTCACACATGTTGACCGGGCTAGGCTAGCTGGATATATGTCCAGTGTCAGCAGAGGCCCATGGAGAAATGCTCCACACACAATAATAGCACAACATACCAAAGTACTCATATATGTAACCAAAAAAGAACAACAATAGAAAGTGTCCTGAAAGGACTGGTTACACACAGATCCCAGACGACAGAGAAATATATGGCCAGTGGAAGCACGTCACAATTACGGGATCAGGTCCCTATAGAAGCAAGAAGTTCTCACTTGACACGCCAGTGAATTGCCAGATAGACACAGGTCAATGTAACACACAGCAAGATTAAGGGCCAACCAGACGTACACCATGCAGAACCTGTACAGTGGAAAGGTATGGCATTGTAATAGATGTGTGTACACAGGTAATCCACAGACAGTAACAAAGCAAGGTATGAAACGAGGGGTTCACATGTAGATATCTACACACAGCAGTCCGACGGGCCGTATATATGACGCATGGACATAGATTTGTCACTTTAAAACAAGATGTAAACAAGTACAGTTTATCCCATATCATATTGATATAGTTATAATACAGTCATATTTATGTTTAACATTGTGACTCTTATTTACATTCATATTTATACAAAATATGCATTTAATTGTACTTATTTATTCCATGACTTGGAAACTTAATGCAACAATTATACACATTAATATACAATATCAGTATCAACACACTACATTCTAAGGTTTACTCACAACAATTATCAACTATGTATCAATATACCGATTGTATTCACCAATATTTTATTTATATTAACACATTGTTGTTGTATTAATGTTTCCATTAAGTAATGTATGCAACACTGTTTGTATATGTCACTTTATCATTATGACTTGGAGCACTGTCCACTTAACTATGAGCAAGTTTATTGATTCATTGTGTTTAAACTGACTCTGAAGGAAGTATTTAAGGGACGACTATCTAATGTAATTCGTACTCTGACGATGCCACATGTTAGTGGGTGAAAGCGCTCAGTATCTTTTGACTGTGGAGTGTATCGTTTTTGTCATCGTCTGTTTTGGTCTGGTTTATGTTCAATAAATGTCTTTTACGAAGAAGACCAGGACTCAAGGTTTGCTGTATTTCCGCTTACTGGCACATGGATATAGATAGGCCAAGTAACACATAATATGGGTAGTCAAACAGACATCTGCGATTGGGGAACATACAGCATCAGTCAAAACCACTGGCCAGATGGTGACAGTCCAACAAGTTCTACACTTTACATATGCACACTGGTGTCCATTGTAGGACTCCAAAAATTTATCCTTTTGCAATATCAACCTGCTGCGATCGACCCAGAAGAAATGACAGCCGTGACTACGGCACAGCTAGACATATGCACCACCAGCGTGTTTACGGTTGATGAGAAGTGTCCATGAAATGCAGGACATATGAACAGAAATCCCCAGATTGTCGAGTCCATAGAAGTGCGTCCACATCCCAGTCCCGCACACATGAAGGATGTGTAATGTGTAACGTCGAGGGTTGCAGCCATGGGATCCTGGGTATGCAGAAATGGGGCTCGGTGTTGTTTGGCAGATAATCCGTTGGCCCGCCCCGTGGGAGGGATGTGGGTATAGCACATGCCTTACTCCCCACTAATGATGCAAAGCATCCACCGGATAATGCTGAAAGCAGGTGTGAAATGTGTACAGCCCTATATCAGTGTCCAGTAGGCAATTCCCATGGATGGACAAGCGTACGACCAAGATGGCACCTCTAACTGGAAACCTGGTGGAATTACACAGCTGCAGTAAGGCATAGCACAGGAAATACAGATAGGGAGTACATTAGACATTCCCCATACAAAGTCAGACCATCGTGCAAATACCGGCGTACACAGCTCTCAATCTGCCATCACCAAAATGGGGATCACTCGCTTCCATAATGCGGAACAAATGGGCGACCTGTGGAACACATACTAATGGCTCACTAGCAACTTCAACTAGGAAGGTCATAGGATGGTTAAACTATGGTGTTCCCACTTATAAAGAAGATCCTTTAATGAATCAATATGATTAATGTCAATTGACCATGGAATACACCTAATCAACACAAAATAACCGCTGGCACCATATGGCGCACAATCCAAAAAACACATAGGTAGATGAAACAGTCAACGTAGAAATTGTCCAGGACAGTACCCAAATGGTATAAAAAGGTTCCTTTATATACAAGTAAGTGCTTTCACCCGTAGGCTCCGTCAGACTTACACATAACATAAAAGCATCCAGGCTTTAAATATCCCTCCTTACACTTACATTGGTCAATTTCTCATCAAACAATGAACAAGTAACCACAGCATATAAAGCGCAGACGCAATGTTACATACACACACATATATTAACATCTTTAAAAACATCCTATGAAAACATGTATTATATGATATTGTACTATGCCTAATTCTCATCAATTATAAATCTAACAATATATTTTGAAAATATGTATAGTATATCAATGTAAAACAGTGGTAAACAACTGAAAGAGTGGACTAATAGGTGTAAAATGTATAGCTGTACCTAAACTACATTCCTGTTATTTGTGTTTAAGCCCCCTGCTTCCCAAATGAGGCTTAATCTGTGCATCATCATTCAGCCCTGGTGCGTGGTCAACTCTCCACCTAATAATCCATCTCAATCCACATTCTAAAGTATAGTTGATAAGGTCCCCCCCTCTGGGATTAAAATCTAGCCTTCGTAAAACACTGAATGTAAAAGTATGCCTTGTGATGTGCTCATAGCCGGCCGTAGGCATACGCCAACCCGGCGGCTGCCTAGGGCGCCGCACTAGCAGGGCCACCTTTCTAGTAGTTATGTCATGTAGGTACACCAGAATGGGGGCACCATGTGTTGTGGTGGTGGGCTCCATGGAGCCCATCGCCTAGGGCAGCGGTTGATCTAAGGCCGCTGCCGTAGGAGGGGTAGTACGGTCTGCAGGTATGTGCTGAAGTGCACATGACACAGCGGTCTACAAGGATTACCCATAGTGGCGACACCTGCACAGACGGCTATAGCGGGACATACACACGACCATGCACACAGCTCAGATAGACATACACACACCATAAACAGGCAATTATACACAAGGTGTATGGCGTGTATGGGTACAGTGTCAGTACAGCAAGGATAGCTGTCTGCCACGATATCCAGCAGATGTCTCTAGGGTGTGCCGGAATACGGACGTTGCATGGACAATGAGTGGATATGCATCGTACCACAGTTCTATGTGTCAGCCGTGCAAATATGCGATACATGGAACAGACAGCTGTCCATGCAAGAGCAGCACTATGGGCATAACATAAGTATGTATATATACATCGAAAGAGATACAGACGGACACATGTGGCAAGGCCGGGAGTGTAACGTACACAGCGCCACCCCACCACACCACAGCAGGGCGCACGTGGAGAACACGCTACGGAGGTCGCCAACCACAGCAGGCAGTCCACGAGCTGTGTCTCACCATCCACAAACACAGAGATGTCGGCAGGGTATAAGTTCTGCGGAAACTCTAAAGCCATAACCTATGAACACATGCGGCTGGGAGCATAGACACACATACACAGCTGGCAGGCATGGGGATTGACCCTACCCCGACCTACCCAACCGCACAACAGTATGACACAGGTATGGAACACGCTACGTGGACCACTGAACACAGCACCATCAGAGGCACACGTCTAGGTGGGTGACAACATCCGTAAAGGAATAGACGCCGATAGCCAAGGTATGTGTTGCGAAGCGTTTAAAATAACTACTCTCTATAGGGGCAGCTGTAAATACACACACACACACCCCACACACACACACGGGGAAGGGCCAGGAGTTGAACTTACACCTACCTACATGAACACACTACAGCATGATGCATTTACAGAACGCGCTACTGAGATTACTGAGCACAGTGCTGTCAGAGGCGTACTTCTAGCGGGTGACATCATCCGTAAAGGAATAGATGCCAATAGCCAAGGTATGTGTTGCAAAGCGACTAAAGGAACTACTCTCACCAAGGGCAGCTGGAAACACACACACACACACACACACACACACACACACACACACACACACACACACACACGGGGAAGGGCCGGGAGTTGAACCTACGCCTACCTACATGAACACACTACAGCATGATGCATTTACAGAACGCGCTACCGAGATTACTGAGCACAGCGCTGTCAGGAGGCATACCCCTAGATGGGTGATATCATCTGCACAGGCAAGGCAGCCAACAGGGAATGATGACAGAGTGCGCAGTCACACAGCATGTTACCATCCCAAGGTGGGCGTACAGTAACTCGGTAGTGCTGCACTCGGGAATACCAACTACGGAGCACAACATCACGACATGGATACGGGATGCACCACAGACAGTATACCCTATGAGAGGGCAACTGGCGTGCATGATGTAGGCAGCCATTGTGGCATACCAACCACATATGGCTCACCTGGACGGTCACCATGGCTATGCAGGATGTCATTGGCCATGGATACATGCCTAGTAGCGGACATCGGTGCCGACTGTATTGTGTACCCCAGAATGGCGTACTGGGCATGCCCTCACACCTAGCGGTCGCGAAGGGGAAACATACATGCACACGGGGTATCAACGCAGACGGGCGCGGTGTGCACTGTACTGTGTGTCCATCTACACAGCTGCTTACTGGGCATGCTCACACACTTAGAATCTGCAGAGTGCAGACATGCATACACATGGGGTGGAATCATGGAAGGGCAGATCGTGGACCGTCATGTGTGTCCACCCACACAACAGCAACCCGGGCATGCTCACAGACGTGGCGGTTGCGAAGGGGAAACATACATGCACATGGGATATCAAGGCAGACGGGCGCGGTGTGCACTGTACTGTGTGTCCATCTACACAGCTGCTTACTGGGCATGCTCACACACTTAGAATCTGCAGAGTGCAGACATGCATACACATGGGGTGGAATCATGGAAGAGCAGATCATGGACCGTCGTGTGTGTCCACCCACACAACAGCAACCCGGACATGCTCACACACTTAGTATGTGCTATGCGCCGTCCGGCATGCAGACGGAGTGCACACACCGCAAGTCACGGACAGGTAAACCCATACACATGCACAGGGTGGACACACATGCAGTTACACGTACACACACAGATGACATCACAGGCGTCACGGGTGCAGGCTGAACATGTACACACTGCAGTGAACACTGTAGCTGCCATGCCAGCACCATGTCATCGGTGCAGCAGTATGCCTCACGGTCCAGCAACAGCATGTGACATATGTCCACAGGTCTATATGGTGGTGTACGCCCGTCATGCAGAGTACACATGTACTATCAATGATCCCACAGGTGTGATGTAGTACACCCATATTGGTATACATGGACAGGCGTGCTCCACACATACCACGGGCCTGACACAGATATGACACATGACTGCAGCTGTACCACAGTGAAACAAAGTCCGGATATGTCATATATGTGATTGCCTGGCTGTGTGCATGGACTGCACACAGGACACATACGAGGCCTGTGATGTACCACATGCATAACACTGGTGTACGTGGTAATACACACATGAATGGAAGGTGGACACATGTCTGTGGTATGCACCCCCTACAGGGTGTAGCGGTGTTGACTGGGACACATACCCTTGTACAGTTTGCCTGTGACAGCTGTGATACCATACCACAGTCCATGTTCCATGTATGTCGACACACATGTCACAACGTAGCAATGCATACACACATGGCAACAGGGGATACATGTGACATGTGTACTGTGCACGGTGCAGCCATGCATGAGTGGTGTCCGATGTCCATAACACAGTTGCAACCCCCTACCACATGCATACCCATCATGGGGGCCGTCATATGGTGGCATAGTAACAGCACGCATGGTGGTATGTGTGCACACCATGTGTTTAAACACCTGTCCACATGCATGTGTGCAGGTGGTGGTCACAGGTGCGTCACACACCACCCTACCCTGCCATGTGCATACAGTCTGCTATGTCGCCGTTACATGACAGCGCTGCCATAATGCATACCCATCGGTCAGGTGTCATCGACCATATGTCACATGGCCACTGTAACCCCTACCACCTCCCAAGTGCATATATTGGCACAGCTGCTGGATACAGTGGTGGTACGCATGATGCACTACATACCGCTGCACGCCTGCACATATCCCATATAGCGGGTGTGGCATTCCTAGCACCGACATGTGTGCAGGAATGTGTGCCCATGTATGCCACAGATCGGGGGGACTATGTGCCATGTGCCACACATCACTGTACACCATGGTAGAGATCTGTACATACCTCAGTGTGGGGTGCATGGATGTGGATGGTGCAGTACATGCACCATGTCATCCCTCCGTGTAGACATGTGTGATCACCACCATGTCAGTGTGTCAACATGTGTGTATGTCTGCTGCCTGTTGTGAGGGTGTATGCAGATATAGTGTTGTGACTGGACAATAACCACACAGGGTGAACATCCCGTACTGGTGCTGCATTGCACAACCCTGTCAATGCCATACTTGTGAGCCATACTTGCCACCTGTGCAAGACC
Source organism: Protopterus annectens (assembly GCF_019279795.1). NCBI lineage: Eukaryota > Metazoa > Chordata > Ceratodontiformes > Protopteridae > Protopterus > Protopterus annectens. The sequence continues at coordinate 253,692,687 of NC_056726.1, forward strand.
GCCCCCAGTGACATGGCATGTGGGTGCATTGTATTGTGAGGGTGCTGACCACACAGGCAGGTGTCCCCATCTGCACACAATGGGGTGTGTGCCATAGTGGTGTACACCCCGCGATTGCGGACATATTCCTGTACCGGTACAGCATCTGACTGCTGCACAGCGTGCACCACAGCTGACAGGTGACACCTGCGGTCAGTTGCCAGCACGCTGTGTATGACACCTGCATAATGTCACCATACCTGTACTGTGTCATGCCATGTATGTGATGTCTCTGTCCACCGGAGCCTGTGGCACCGACCACAGGCGTCAGGTGCAGTATATGTGTGGACATGTGCGTCATGTACCGTGTAAACAACGTTATACTATATCTGGCTCCGCAGGTTTACATGTCGAACTTCTCTACTTGCAATATCAACTGTCCGTTCTCTATCACAAAAGCTCAGCACCTGCTCCCATAGTATTCCTACATAGGTAAGGTACATGTATACTACATGGAGTACTACACTAGCCTAGAATCCCCTTGAGTACCCACTCCCCTATAGGTGCCTTCTGACTCAGTTACACAGCAAATGCATTCACATTCTCTGGCATGTCGAAGGGTCAATTGCTAGCGACCTCTCCTGCTCAGATGGTGAATGTGGGCATCCTGAGGCAATGTTACAGGTGCCTCATGGACACGGACAACCTGCACCTCCCCCACTAAACATAATACATGTGAGAGATGCAACTATATAGCCAGACAGGGGGCTGAGCTCTCTCAAACCATGACCGGCAAGACCAAACGGGAGGGGAAGGACACCATGCACACCACAAACCCAGTGTCACATGGAACTATCACAAATGCTAAACGAACACATGAACACACTAAGACATACCCGGAGGCACTGTTAAAACATGTAACAAACATAACGAGGCCTCCAAAGCAGACACCCAAGCAACTGCCTCCACAAGACATAGGACATGCAACACATAGTTGTCAACGTCAGTGTGCTAAACAGTCACAGCCCTAAAGGCCACACACAATGCCAGACACACTTGTAATAGGTGACACCATAGTCAGACACACCGACGTCCCACCCACCAGACCGAACAAGGGAATGATCACAGTAGGCTGCCTGTTGGGCGCTGGAATCCGCCACATAACACACGCACTCAGGTCACTCTGCAGCATGTACATGTATGACGCGGTCATTGTCCATGCTGGTGTCTACGACCGGAGACATACCACCCTGGGATACATGTAAGGAGACATAGAGGGGCTCTCAGATTGTGTAGCCCAGGCCAGCATGTCCCTGACACTGGGCAGTATCCCACCCTCATCAAGTATGATGCCACAATACTGGCTCTGAATGATCACCCTTGATAATTTGCCTGGTTACCGGTGTCAGTCTGAGGGGATCCAAGTTCCTCTTGCCTGGGATGACATGCTTGACACGCCACGCCCCTTCGCAAGGGATGGCTTGCACCTGTCGCCCCTGGTCTTCAAGGGTTTGGCAAAGGCTCCTGCCACCCCCACAGTGCCCACTGCAGGCAAGGCTGAAATGATAAACCTACCACCCTAGACAACAAACCTGGAAAAAATAAAGGGGAATACTGCTCAGTGCCAGTACTGTACGCCCAAGCTGCACACCCTCAAATGTCCTCCGCAGTATGGAGGACATCGATGTCAGTGCTGTGACTGCAACATTGTTCAGGGCTCCTGTGAGCACCCCAGCACTATCAGGTAATACCTCATATCACGCGTTCAGGACCATAACCCAGACCGAACACAGAAGGAGGGGGAGTCTCCATTCCCATGATGGATACCCACACCTCCAGGTTGGCAGAAATGCACGTAGCAGCGGGGACCATCCAGGTGCAATTAACCATGGGTAGGACTGCCCTACAGTTTGTTGCATGCTACAGACCACCCTCCCAAACCCAGGATACCCACACAGCCTTCCTGAAGACACTGGGGAGTATGAATGCTCTCACAACACCATCATATTGGGTGACATCAGCCACCCATACATAGACTGGGAACATTACCCAGGACACAACACCCTACACCAAAGATTCCAGGTGTTCATACACCCAAATGCTGTGGAACAACCATGCACCATACCCACAAGGGGAGGAACTATACTAGTCCTGATCATCACACATGGGGATGACATGCTCCACACAGGATGAACATCCCTCAACGGTGAGGTCAGACCATATAGTTATCTCACTGGAGATCCGCATCCTGCACCTAACACCGGCAAGGGAGACCACAGTGAAGACCTCTCCACAGCGAACCCCACACGTCATACGACTGGTGTGGTACCCAAGGCCTCCATGCCAGTGGTAAACACAGGCCATGCTGCTGAAACCCTTAAAAATGCCTTCTATGATCACCCCCAGGAATGTCTGGATCAAGCGAACCCTGATAACATCAGGACCTTGTCCAACAAAGGCAGGCACATGGTCTGGTGGACCCCAGACATTAACAAACCGTACAACAAGAGGTGAAAGCTACTACATGACAGAGCAATATCAGTACCAGGGAAGGCATCACTGATTAATACTGGCGGTAACATACGATCACTCATACAATCATCCAAGGCCGCCTGTGGGACTGGACTTGCAAAGGACACATAAGACAACCATAAGGCCTTCCTTAGCTATGGTAGGAACATGGGTGGAAGCCCACAGTTATGCTCAGAAGTAGTCCTGACTGGTACAATGATCACTGAACCCACAGACATTGCCAACAAAATGGCAGACAGGTTCCGTGCATACATCTATCCCACCAGAGTCTAGCCTCCCAAACATCTCAAATGCCCAGGTGAGAGCTGATATCTGTAAAGCAGTGAACACAGCATCAATGGGACCAGATGGTGTCCCCGGCTGTGTGCTACACAGCCTCAATGAGGGCCTCAACCCGCACATAAGGCTGCTGTTTAATCTTAGCCTTACTACAGGCTACATACCCGATGGATGGCATATGGCAACTGTGATCCCACTCCACCAAGGCGGTGCTCCTACAGACTCTGTACATCCCTGCCCTATAAGCTTGACAAGCCTTGTCTGCAAAGCTATGGAGGGGTCCATAATGGAGCCCATAAATGAAGACATTGGGGAATGACAAATACTGGAACATACCCACATCGGCTTAGTGAAGGGCAGATCCTGCCTCCTGAACCTGGTTGACCTGTTTGGAGGAGTCACTAAGGCCATTGATGGGGGTACGTCGGTTTGCACAGACTACCGTGACCTGACGACAGCGTCCGAACCACACTCCACGCGGGCATCATAGAAAGGCTCACCAGTGTAGATGTAGAGCCATATGTCACACGATGGGTTGCCAACTGGATGAAGGTCAGAACCCACAGGGTTAGTGTACCTGGTGCCATGTCAGACTCCAAGCCGGTCCCGAGTGGTGGCCCACAGGGCTCAGTCCTGGGCCCCCTCCAGTTTGGCATTCAACTTTCCGACGTGCACGCAAACATAGGGGGATTGTGGCAGACAAGGTATGCAGATGACTGCAAACCGGCCACCATACTCAACACCCCAGACACGGACATCCACCTGAGGTCTCATAGCAATGGATAACTGGTGCCTGAGCCATGGCCTGAAGCTACATGCCAGGGAAGGTATAGACCTACCCTTTGGGAAAGAAATGTTCACCCCAAATTAACACATAGGTGGTAATCCATTAAACCTGGTGGATGTGGTCAGGGACCTGGGTACCAAACCTGTTGGTAACCTCTCTTGACACTCACATTGCCAATGTGGTTGGGAAGACATTCCACTGTGCCCACCTGGTCATGAAGGGATTCACATCCACATCAGGGGAGGTCATTGTATCCCTGTACTCTTCATGCATCAGACCAATGATTGGGTACAACGCCACATTCGGAATGTACCTAACCCCACACCTGCAGCACTCGGAAGGACCCCAAACATTCCACAACACAGGGATAAAGGTGCTGAAACAGATGTCACACACTGCCCAACTGAGGGGACTCCAGCTGTATACCTTCTCATACCATCTGCTCCGAGGTGATCTGTGCCTGACATACACGGCCATGTCCGACCTGGGTGTCATGGACATGTTCCACCTCCTAGGATCCAAACAACCACAGGCACGAGAGCAACAGACAGAAACCTCAACACGGACATAGATAGGATGTGCTGGAGGGACAGGTTCATCGCCCAGAGACTTCCTACACCATGGAACAGATTCCCAGCCCTTGTGAAGCAGAGCCCCTCACTGACTCTGTCCATGAGTAATCCTGACGTGTGGATGGGAGATCGTAAGTATGCCCCAGGCATCATCTCTGTGTCACTGCTGGACAGAGGGACAGCAGACCAATGGATATAGTATCCTCATCCTAAAGGGTGGTGAAAGCCACACACACTCTGGCTAGACTTATACATGCCGTAGGGCACATAGCCTGGTATGTACCTATGCACCTATGTACCTATGTAGGTGTCCAGGCAGGTTGCGGGTACCTGTGGTATGCTGATATTGCCAGCTGTGCCTGTGGGTAACCCACAGCTACACATGGGGGACTGATAACAGTGCTCCCAGTAGGCACATGCGAATACACCATATGAGGCATACAGGTTAACAGAACCAACATGTTGCTACACATGTAACCGTCACACATACCGTGTACACAGCTCAATGCATGCTGCACCTGCACTACATGGTATGTCTGCTGCATGTTAAAAGTACACAACCCACGTCACATATGCACCTGTCACTTGTCATACACAACCACTGCAACATACACATCACACACTATGCATACACAGGTATCACATACACCTCTCACTATCTTGTCCACCCTGTGCATCAGAATATATTTGCATAACTGTGCACCGATGGTGTGGATGACAGTGATGCGGCAGAGGCTTCATCATATGCACAGGGTGATATGTGTGCCAGGGGCATAGGCTGTACCAATGGATGGCATCATGTGTGTGTGTAAGGGCCGGTGCATTTACTGGGCATGACTGTGCAGAATGCATGTGGATGTGGTGGAGCCCTACAGTTGTGTCTGTCGTGTGTAGGTATGTGTGTACACAGTTCAGCCATCTGTGATGCCTACACGGGGTATACTTGGCAGCCCCAGACTGTACAGTGCAGGTTGTATGGCTCATTGT